>NC_090938.1:326762403-327016806 GCF_040938575.1 Ambystoma mexicanum
AAGCAGGTTTAGTTAGGATTTCCTCCAACTACCCCTATTTTTGTTATGTAACAAAATATTTGCCTATCTACTTGGCACCCTTGTGTCCTACTCTTACTCCTACACCCTCATATATGGAGTCCGATGTGGGATCCGGACCTGGATGATACTAACTAGGGGACCCCAAGAGTATAGAATAACCCAGACAAAGACAAGCCCCCCTACAAATGAGTGGTTCAGGAAACAGTTTGAATATTCCCCCATACTGATAACAGTTAAAGATGTTCAAGGGCAAGAGATTCAGTTAAAGGTTTCCCCAACAGAATACATTTATACAATTAAACAATCTCTGTTAACCAAACAACAAATTCCCATACTCCACCAAAACCTCCTTTTTAAAGGAAGGCCATTAGCTGATGGGGCTACACTGTACTGTGATTCAGTGGAACCCAACCAAAGGTTAAACCTAGTGATAAATACTACTAAAGACCTCCCACCACTAGGAAATGTGGGTATAAAACCTAGTTTGAGAAAACCCAAACAAAGTCTTACCTCACCTGATAGTTGTGGTACAAGTTCAGACGGGAAGCCTATAGAAGTAGGGAAGAACTCCCCAGTCCAACCCATCAGACCCCTGAAGAGTGAAGCAGAGGTATGAACAGTTAAAGATGTTTTTCTTTTTAGAAAGCCTATTTTTTCCTTCTTCCAATCTTTCTCCAGGAAAAAGTCTAACCCCAGAGCCCACCATGAGTACCCTAGAAGCTCAGCTGGAATGCCTGTGCCCCACCAGGTAGAAGAAGAAGCCAGATTTCAGCAGGGTATTGTGAGGGTAGTGGCAGACCAGCAAAGACCCCTACTCCCAAATGGAATCCTGTAACCCTCTAAGGAAGGAGAATATTTGGGTAGTTTTTATTTTTAAACGTTGAACGGCTAGCCCAACAGTTCCACTGGGGAGATGAGATAAATCCTGCTACTTAGCTCCATTATTAAAAGGGAATTTGCAGTCATTTTACCAGATCCTAAACCCACTTGGATTAATGTCTTATGATGAAATCAAGCAGGGTCTGATCCTCAGAGTAGGACAAACAGAAAACATTTATAGAAACAAGTGGTGAGAGATAAGATTGAAACCAAGGGAGACTTCCATAGAGTAAGGAGCGAGAATTCAAAACACTCCATCCCTCTGGTTAGGAAAAAAAAGGTCTCACCGAAGTACTACTTTTCTTCAAAGGCCCATCCTTCAGATGAACAAACCTAAAATGACCCTAGCGATAGAGACGTGCAAACCCACGCAGACGCCTATAGACATCTAAGACTTGTACACAAGGTAGACAATGGAAACAGAGAAATAAAATCAGGATCCTGAAACTCTTCCCCCTCACATCTCCAACTGAGGGAAGAAATTAACAAAGGTTCACTCAAACCCAATAAAATGGGAACCCGAGAACCAGAGAAAGAGGAGAAAAGAAGCCTAATAAGGCGGGATAAAGGACCTTTAAAACTAGAGGAAGGTAGAATGCCTAAACCCTTTCCCATGGTTTGTTTCTCTTGTGTAGAGAAAGGGTGTTTGGCCAGAAAGTGCCCCTTTAGCAGAAAGGAAGAATCCATTGAAATAGGGTAGATGACAGGTGAAGAATGGGGTGAAGAATGGAGTGATCCAGAATATCATCAGACCCTAACATTGAAACCACCAGTAGTTATTCATCAGACCCTAACATTGAAACCACCAGTAGTTATGTCTGCCAAATGGTCATTTCTAAGACTCATAAACCGGTTACCGTTAACGGCTCTGGTAGATTCAGGGAGCAAACAGATAGCCATAAGGAGTGACTTAGTAAACGTAAATAACCTTAACCAGGATAAACCCATTAGGGTTACTTGTGTTCATGCTAACCAAGGAGTCAATCACAGGGCCGCCATTGTTATTAACATCTGGGGGATGTACAACATGGATAGATTTGGCAGTAATTCCCAACCTACCTGAAGAAACCATCACTGGAACCAATTTCCCAAGGTTTGGGAAAATTATCAGTGAAATGAATAGACCCACTACAAGGTATTCTCCCTTAGCAACCTGGGAGGAAAAGTTCCCACCGAGTGTGCCCATCTGGGACTAGAATGCTCCCTTGCATCCCAGCTGTAAAAATCTAGAGGGAGTAACCGAGAACATAAGGGAAAGAGTATGTGACAAATCTTGAGATGTGTAGGAGATTTATTTTTAGGGCTATTACCTAACTTGGTGGTATTTTAGTATCATAATATTTTGGCAGTAAATTGGCATTACCTCATTTTGGTGGTAATTTAGTGATGAGCTTACCTTCTAACACTGCCCTATGATAAGACAACCCTTCCCCATTTTGTTATTATGGTATAGTTTGGGTTGACTGTAAACAATTATCCAGACCTAGTACATTTAAAGGGGAACACCACTTATAAAATTTGCATATGTGTTGTCAATGATTTATCTACATCAATGACATATGCACTCGGAGGGCTTTGCTCCCCCTTTAACATGCAGAGTTGAGCACATTCATACCAACACCCAAACTCTCTAGTTTGCCTAAGTATGCATTTCTGCTTTTCTCTGATTTTATCTACAGCAGTATCTTTTTTTACCACTGTGATTTGAACAAGACGGTGCTTTCTAGTTAATTTCCCTAGTTGAAATATGAAGCTTTAGAAACATAAAAAAGACAAATCCTTATACCAAAGCAGTCTTAATGTTTTTTAAAAATAATTCTCCAATCAACAATAATACATTCCCCAAAATCTTACCCACATTAGTACAGCTACAGTTCCTAAGCGAGAAAAAAAATAAAACGGGCATTGCAATACATGGACACATCTATTAACATGACTCTTTGTTTCCCCGTCCTTTAGCACATGCAAAAAGAAAACATGGTATTCTGTTTTAAAAATATATTCCTCTGCTGACTGATAATGGATCGCATCCAGCTCACACTCTCCTCAAGTTAAACTTCACTTACAATTCTTTATGAGACCTCTGCACTTCGTCTGTATAATCTCTTTCTTCCAAGGTTTATCTGCACAACCCCTCCTGGCTCCCATCTGCCCTGAAGCCTCCCAAGCCACATGAACTCTGGCGCTTCTGAATTGGATTTGGGGCTTTCAGGCATATATGGCGGCGGCTCCTCTGCAGCCGGTAGTAGCACATCCAGCACCCAGCAGTGGCATGGGCAGGAACAGAATTCCCATGATTTTCAGTTCAACTCCATATATTCTATCTCTCTGTCAATCAAGAGTAGCCCTGCCTTTCTCTTCACATGCTTGACACCTCCCCAGCTCCTGACATCACTGACCAATCACTTTAGGAGGCCCTTTATGTATCTAATTCTTCCTGTGTGCGAACAAAAGAGGTTTTCAGAATGCACAAGAAACAGCAATTAATTCCTTCATTTTTTTACATTTTTCTTCCATGGAGAAATACTAAGACAGAATTTCCATCCATGTTTACTGAACTGCATTGCAATGTTAACCAGGAGAATTAATTAGTTACTGTTTTTTTTTGTTAATGGGAAAGTTAGTTTGTTATATATGTTATTTTCCCAATGCAGTTCTTCACAGATAGAAATGCGCCTAATTTGTATATGTGTACTGCACATTGAATCTCTTTCTTTTTCTGCATTCTGTTTTGTCATGGAAGGTTCTCATGACCCATTGTGGCATTTCACCTGCTTCATATAATTCCCCATGTCTTTTCCCATGTCTGTTCTGCATTTAGACCAATTCCACCAACCTGCTGGCCTGTATCCCTAACCTGCTCCCACTACATATTTTGTTGGGTATTTCTTAAAGTGAGCACTCATTTTACTGGCTACTATTGAAAACATTGTCATCTGCACACATTTTGCAGCTGCTGCTTTCAAAGCACTGCACCAGCATTTACACACATTTTATTGCTTCCATTGAAAGTACTGTCATCTGCATTTGCACAAATTAATGCCATGTATCCCTACATCTATTCCCTCCTTTTCAGACAATTCTGATTGCTCAAAAAATAATAATTGGATGAACTGCAAATCAATATTTAAAATGTATGTATCACAGGATATGTCTCCTTCCCCATTGTTGTCAGAATAATGTTTGAAATAACATCATATTAATAAAAAATGAACATATAAATATTCCACAATGAATAATTGCTTAAGTGTGAAGCAAAAATGAAACAGAATAAATATAGTGTGCATATCAGTCCTCACATGTCCATGGAATGTTCGACTCCATAACATTTCTGAATTATAGTCTCTGCCTATGTATTTTATAAAGTGACCATCTTTTTTAGTGCGTATGCACAAAAATAAAATAATAAAATAAAACAAAAAAATAAAATAAAATAAAATGAACAATTTCCATTGTCCCCAGTTCATGTCCCAACTGGTAGAATACAGGACAATAATATACTCCAATAACTGTAAAAACAAAATTACTCGCACCAGATGTCAACTATGTTCTATTTCTGGCACCCACAATCCTCAGAATCACACCTCTGAGATGTCCTGTTCACCAGACTTCCATAACAGTATCCTTCTCAGCGGAACCCCTCCGGCTTGGCACTCCATGGATTTTCTTTCACAGAAGTCATCTCTTTTGGCATCCCGGGCTGTTTATCTTCACCACCATACTTCGGTCCAGAGGTTTTCCTGGGATTTCCTCCTGTGGACTCCAAACCTATGGACTCCAATCCATGGACTCCAATCCGCCCCTGCCAGGACAACCGATTAGTAAATTCTAAAGTGAATACAAAAGAGACAGGTTAAGTACACAGCATAAAACAACTGTCTATACCTCATCCATGACAAGATTATTTTTTAAAATGCGGGCCAAAACACAGTTTCCAGGATGGACCTGCCCTTTTGGACACCTGCAATTAAACACACATTATAGAGAAACAGACACTATTTTAAACTTTGCATCACTATACATTACAATAATTCTCAACCAAATATACCCATTTATTTTACATTTCCATCCTTTCCACCATATTTCTTTGTCTTTGCAGAAGAATCTTAGCACACAGTATTGGAATAACTTAGTCTGATTCAGCGCTTTTTATGAAACCATGGCACTATTTTTTTTATAAGGCTAAATATGACATTTTTGTTTGCTTTTGCTTACTTACCTGACCATATTTCTGATTAGTCATAGAGTGAAATATATACCACCTTGTACCTGCTCTCATGTCATTAGGTTATACACCTCATGAAAAAGTCACTCATCAATGCACCCGCCAACAAATACATTTACCATGCTCTCATCATTATTCCCTACTGTCTGTCATCTTTATTTTCATTGCAATCAATATATTTAGCTGATCTCCACTTGCTCAAGTCTCCTGATGTCATGCTTTGGGTGGCAGGGCTTAATTTGGTTGACATGAACAAATTGCTCTGTCACCATTTCACCCTCTGTCCTCATTATTTTATATACCACACGGGATATTTTATCTACAATCTCAAATGGCCCTTGCCATGCCGTGAGAATTTTTTAATTTTTATGTCTATTTTTACCAAAATTATATTTATATACCCAGTCACCTATCTTATATTCTTTCACAGATGTCTTTTTATCATAATAGGTCTTTGCACTTTCAGTAGCTCTTTCCAGATTTCGCTGTGCAAATGCAAATGCATGTTGCAAGTGCTTCCTCAATTCATCCACATATTTGTGAACTGTGGATGCACTCACAAGTGTTTGCTCATGTGTTCTGTACAATAAATGTAGTGGCAGCACCATTGTTCTTCCTGTCAATACTTCATGAGGACTGATGCCTGTTGCTTTAGCAGGTGTTGACCTAATGACCATTAATACTAAACGTAACCATAGATTCCCAACTGGAACCTGCCACTGCTACAAATTCTTTAGTATTTCTATGCTAGACCTGTTACTTCTCTCTACATTTCCAGAAGAAGCCGGCCGATATGAGATATGCAATTTCCTTTTTACCCCCAATATCTGCCACACCTTGCTCACCAAGGCGCTCATGAAATGACTTCCTCTGTCAGATTCTATCCTTTGGGTAAACCCGATACTTGAAAATATGTGATTTACCAACAAGGTGGCTGCTGTCTGTACAGTACAGTCTGGTGCAGGAATGCACTCCACCCACTTCGACATCAGACAAACCACCATCAACAAATAATTATTTCCACTGGCTGGTCTTTTCACAGGCCCAACATAGTCGATTTGCAAATCTGGCCATGGAAGGGTTAAACCTCTTTTCATCAATGAAGCTCTATGCATTGGTGAAGCAGGTTTAAATTGTGCACATAGGAGACACCCCCTGGTGTATAGTTCCACATCCTGGGACATATGTGGCCAGTAAGCATAGTCCTTCAATATTTCAAAGTTTTTAGTGAACCCCTGTGTCCTGCAGTTATTGCATCATGCGCGTGGTGCTACATTAACCCTCTGAATGAAAGAGGCACCACCCACTGTGTCTGACTTGTTACAGACTGCCTAATCATCAGACCATCCTGTGGTTTAATTCTTTTTTTGTTCTTTAACAACACTCTCAGTTCTTCCTTTCCTTTGCAACCATTTTCAGTTAACAAAGTTTGTTCGGTGTCTACTAAATGTTTATAAAAAACACCTATTACTAGGTCCTCCTTTTGTGCCTTAGTTAGATCCTGATCTGGTGTATCATAACTCCATTGCATTATAGCTTGTTCAACTTCTTTTGGAGATTTGGAGCATGTAACTGTATACACCTGTATTTCACCAATTAAGTGTTCAATGGACAATAATTCCCCCATGACAGCCCCAATTTCGGCTAATTGATCTGCTGTATCATTTCCCTCCTTATCCTCTCCTGGTGTCTTTAAATGTCCACGAATCTTCCTCTAGTGTATTATCAAATCACTTTCTGACACTAATTTATCTATAACTTGAATCATTACCCCATGTTTGAGAAGCTTTTTTATTATACGTGAGCATACCCTTTGCTTTCCAACCAGGTAAATACACTACGAAGCTGTTTCGGGCATAATCAGAATCAGTTATTAAGACAATTTCTTTGAATTTGTTATCAACTGTGGTAGTAATTGCCTTATAGATTGCAGCTAACTCTGCTATTTGGCTACTCTTGGCTTCAATTCTCATTCCTATACTAGGAATGCCTTCACAGCTTATCCAGACATGTCCTATCCCTGCCACCAGCTGTTTATCACTATAATTTTCAATATGATAAGCACATCCATCTACGTACACAGTTGGCAAATCTTTGCACACATTTTCATTAAAGGCTTTTTGGGTGATTGTTCAAATTCATTTAAACTGGACTCTACTTCTATTTCATTTGAAACACATTCAGCTGCACAGTCATGCAGATCTGCTATCCCTTGAGCAATTGGGCTCTTTCTTTGTTCAAATTCATTTAAACTGGACTCTACTTCTATTTCATTTGAAACACATTCAGCTGCACAGTCATGCAGATCTGCTATCCCTTAAGCAATTGGGCTCTTTCTGTTCTGTCCATATATTACTTCTACAGGGAATCCCTATAATGCTAATGTCCAGAAAGTAATTCTGCATTGTGCCAGATTACCTGATCTAATCCTTTTACTCTGTAAAAATTGCAAAGGCCGATGGTTTGTTTCAATGATTACTTTTTCTCCCTGAATAATAGGACGGAAGTGCTGCAATGCCCAGACAGTGGTCAGAAGAGCCTTTTCACATTCACAAACTTAGTTTCAAATTGAGACAACACCTTGCTTGCATAGGTGATAGTTTTATGATTAAAACCATGTTTTTGAGATAATACAGCTGATATTCACTGTTCAGTGAATCCTATTTCTACAAAGAAATCTTTATTCTTTATTG
This sequence comes from Ambystoma mexicanum, assembly GCF_040938575.1. Taxonomy (NCBI): domain Eukaryota; kingdom Metazoa; phylum Chordata; class Amphibia; order Caudata; family Ambystomatidae; genus Ambystoma; species Ambystoma mexicanum. The sequence goes on from NC_090938.1 coordinate 326,770,222, forward strand.
GATAGGCTAAGCATGGCGCCTTCATGAGACATTCTTTCAATTTTCCTACTGCCTCAGACTCCTCTTCTTCACATTTCCAGGGTACGTTCTGCTTCAATAATTTAGTCAAGGGTTGAGTGATTTCAGCGTAATTCTCAATAAACTTCCTGTTATATCCCGTCATCCCTAGTAAACTTTTTAGACCTTTCATATTAGTAGGATTTTTCAATTTCTGTATTGCCTCCACCTTTTTCTGCACCATTGGGCCTTCTGCAAGGATACTTTAGCACCCACTTTCTGAAATTGACCAAACCCATGTCTACTTTCTTCAAAATGACTTTTTGGGCTCACATTTGTAATCAGAACATCATCCACATAGACTATGGTTCCCCTTTCCGCTGCATCTGGGAGTGCTTTTCTCAAAAATATGCCAAATTCGCTCCCACTATTAACATACCCAAATGGTTTTCTGGACCAAGTGTATTGTGTTTTATCAAATGAGAATGTGAATACGTTTTGAATGTCTTCAGCCAATGGTACACACCAGTACCCAGTGGTAAGGTCTAATGTGGTAAACACTTTTGATCCATGAACCTGAGCAAGGCCGTGATCAATAAATGGGAGTGGCCAACTGGACACTGGTACCCATTTTATTTAGTTCTCTCAAGTCTGCACACAAATGCCATTGACCATTTGGATTCAAGACGCTTAAAATGGGAGTGTTTGAGGTACTATGAATGGGTCTGATAATTCCTCTGGATTCAAAATTCTTAATTATCTCTGCCAGTGACTCCAAGCATGCCAGTGGCAACCGATATTGGCGCACAAATGCCGGATTTCTACCACATCCCTCTGGTAATGTGGCAACATGCAAATCAGTTATGCCGTAATCGTATGCATACTTGGCAAAAATCTCTCAATTCACTCCTGTCCTCTTCACTGTCACATGCATCTGCTGACAGAATCTGCTCCTCTAACATTTTTGAAAATTCTAGAAAATCCTCCAATGGAGGAACCACTGTGCTTTCTTCTAACTGTGTGTCTGTATCTCTTTTCAGAGTTGCCACTTTTAAATATTTTGGAACCTCTACTTCAATAGGCTGATTTTCTGCTTCACCTTCATTTAAATCAAATAATAGGCAATTCTCCTGGTGACAGCATACTGTCTCGTTGGAATCATAAGGATGCACAGATTGAACTTTGAATATCCCTTTAGGTTGGGAGTCCATGGACTCTGGCAACATGCCCTGTGCATCTACACACCTCTCAGGGATGTTCCCAATCACTGTATTGCTGAAATCTGCGGTGTAATGTGATTTTTGTATTGCCATCCCTAACGCGGAATTCTCTTCTAAATAAATATATTGACACCCTTTGTTATCCACCATGATTTTTATGGGCCCATCCCAATCCCCATCAAAGGTGTATATTCACATTCCAGTCCCTGCAGCTTCATGGATTCATTTAAGTACACAAATGCATCAGAATTGTTCATCTGCTGTCCATTTCTATGCTTTAATGTTATAGTGACCTGTCTGGTGAATGCAGGAATGGTAACCTTCTTTTTCACCTGTAACTCAATTGCACGTGGCACCAATTGTGCACAATGATAAGTCTGTCTCTTGTCTTCAAATTCAGATGCAGGTCCTCTTAGCCGGGACCACACCTTTTGGTTAAGGAGATCCAACACGATACACATTCTGTGCATAATGTAATTTCCCAAATAAAGTGAATTTCTGGGGGGTTATGCAGTCTGGGCCCAAGCATTAAATAAGTGCTTCTTTGAGCAATCCAAGGTATTTTCCTGGGAAAATTCACCCTTGCACATGTCTTAGACAATGTTCCTAGTGATCTACATACCTTTTGGAATTTGTTTTAGCCCTTTTTTGGATGTTCGAAATTTTGGCAGACATTGCGGGTGTCCGTGAAGCGTGCCCCAGCACCCCTATCAAAGGCCACACCCCAGAGCTCATCCTCATTCTGCTTTTCAATTTCTACGCAAGACAGAGCATTGCTGGACATTGATCCTTAATGGACCTGCTTTTGCTACTGCATTAATTCCTTTTGGGAAATTCCTGACAGCTGTCCCGATGGCATCCATGGTTGCTACTGGTGCTACTTCTGTCTCAGCACCACCCCAACCCCTCCACCACCACCACCTCCCCAAGGGCCTGCAGAGAGGAACAGGTGTGAGGATACAGAGGAGGATGAAGAGGATGACGAGGATGAGGTAGTGGAAGTCCCTACTACTAGCACTCACCATGAGTCTTGGGTGTGGAGGTTGTTTGCCACTCTTGATGGACTATCGAAAGCTCGAGCAAACAAGGTGCGCTGCACTCAGTGCCAGATGGTGCTGAGTTGTGGCAAACCAGGTTTGTACAGCTATGGTACTACCTCAATGAAGTGACACCTACAGTAATTCCACAGTGGGGCTATTCGTAAGGTTGTACCTTGTAATAAATGTAGTAGGTTGAGTTCCTCTGCAGCATCCTCCTTTTCTACTCCTGCCACCACAAGAGACAATCCTGTGGGGCACCGCATCCCTCCAGCTGCCTCACAGGCCATACCTGATTATGTAGACTCTTACCTTTCGGGGGTCACAGTATTATGTATGTACTGCGACGCAGTACTATAGAGGGGGAGACCCTTTGAAGTGCTTTCGAGGCTGCGGTCCGGGAGCATGAGAAGGACTGCCAACTACCTGAGTAAGGGCCACCCTACATCTTCCTCTATCGACCTGCCTTTCTTATCCCCATGGTTGGTGCCCCTTCCTTACCCTCCCTCTTCCTTTCCTTATGTGTCATGTCTGAAAAATCAAAACAAAATACAAAACAATAAAAAAAAGCTCTTTTCAGAGCCACCTTTCACAGTTCAAAAATAGAAGTGCCAATGCAATGCTGCAGGGCCCTGTGCATTTTTAGAAGTCCGTGGACAGTTTGCGGACATTGACATTTTTGGGATGTTGCCCTATCAAAACCATTGCACTCTTCTCTGGGAGGAAGTGGTGGCTCTGAAAAGAGCCTTTTGGTGGTGTTTTTTTGTGTTACAAAAACTTCAAATGGTCAACACACACTGGAAAAAGGATTGCTATAATTCCAAAAAGGGTTGCAATGCATTTTGTATATTTCGCAGAGAAATCTGATTGCCAGCAGAAGATGTACTCCATCTCTGCGAAAAATGTGTGTACTACAAAACATAATATTTTCATTGTGAAAAGAGGACATGCCAACATCTCTCAAAAAGGCATAAACATCCTTGTTAACATTGCGCATCGCTTTCTCCATTTGTGGACCAAATGAAGAAGAACGCAGCCACATATGTTTCTGCGCAATACGAGAAAAAATTACTCTGGACTTTGGAAACATGTCCATGACTTTCCCAAGTCCTTCTTTCATTGCAAATTGCAAAGAGATTGCAGAGACATGTCCTAAACTGTTCCCTCCACAATGAATAATATTAATGTCTGGATGATGCTGTGTCACCAAAGCAGCACAAAGAGGTACCGAATCCAGTCACTTCATTCCACGCACTCCATGCCAGTGCACTTTCTCATGAGGGAATCCAAGATGTGCAGCCACTCCACAGCGATCTGCATGCACATCCAACCAATGTATCCATGAGTCTCCCAAAATCCAGACAATCTGCCTTCTGAAAGACACATCCATAGCTATCTGCTCTCCTCTCAGGAAAAACCCTTTCTGACAAAGTCTCTTCTTACACATCACACCCAGTAAACCTTATTGACCAATCCCTTACCCTGCTACGTCTCATTTGCATGCCTCTCAGCCTCAAAATCCCTGTGTGTAATATGCGTTGTCCGTGGACAACCGCAGTGTCCATGGACAAATCTCAAAATCTGAGAGTGGGGAATGAAAATGTCAATCATGTGCCCCATTTCCCCTTTGAGGTTGGCTCTGAAAAGAGCCGTTTTGTTTTGTATTATTTGAAGATGCTTCAGAACCACTTTTTATTTTGTACATTTGTTTGTTTTTATTTCCTTATTTTCCTCCAAATATCTTCACATTAGCTTCTCCAAAGCAATCCTTATGTTCCAAAACAGCATGGCATTTCCCATAAAAGATAAAGACATGCCATCTTCTTTAAAGTAAACAACATTGCCAGAATCAATGTTGTCATTATTGCAAAAAGAACATGCCAGCTCTAATAAAAAAAACAGACATCCCTTGGTTAATTAAACACCTAGCAACATTTTGTTGAGAACAAAAAACAGAACTATTGTCCGATACTGCCCTAGGTACCAAAACAGAAAAAAAAACCTTGGCATTTGGAAGTACTTTTATTACTGCCTGAACCAAGTTTTCCAGATCTTGCAACAAAGTAGGAGCACTGACATAGCCCACATTCAAAGCACAACACTGCAGGACTACCACATGTGGACTATTAAACCTAGCCATATCCTGACAAACTTCTAGCATAGCTTGCAAATTAAAACCAGGCACAGTGCACCACACCACTTCCACACCTTTTATGTCAAAATTGTTAGCCACATTCCTAGATTTAGCATACTGCTCCAAACCATTCACAAACATATCTCCAACCACCAACCCTAACTTTCTCCACCTCCGCCATCGTCACTACACACAGCCTCTCTCAATACAAAGCAGAACCTCAACACCTGATTGGCTAATCCCAAAATACACTCCCATTTGATGCTCAGAAGTTCTGGATGTGGCACGCCCAGTCCGCGAAGAGCCGCTCTGTCCGCGGAGTGGGTAAGTAACACTGGGGCAGCCCTTCTACCCTTTCCACTTCACTCTCTGCACCATTCCCTCATTGGCTTCTGTTAACCAGTCACACAACCATCCACCTATCACATCCAAGAACACGACATCTAACTCCATCATCACAGTTCAGCACTTTAGATATACTGTTGATCACTCTGAGTACAATTGGGCTGTGATTGCAAAGCATGTACCGCAACAACTACTGTAAAACTCTCTACGATTTCTGCTTGCAGATTCATTCACATACACATGAATGAACACATACTACAGGTACAAATATTTTCTGCACAGTACATGTACAGCTCTTTTATAAATGCATATAAACAGAGCAACTGCCACTTACCCTGTATAACCTGTAAAAAAAGCTTACTGTCATTACTCCCGTCTGCTACGATCAATTATTGCTTGCAGAGCTGTCTACTCTCCAAATTGTTATTTGCACATATTACTAACTGTAATGTGCAGACGGTTATTCTCTTTATTCATTCTGTCATTTGTGTAACCACTGCCACCTATTTATCCACATTTCAATTATAATAGCATTTAATGCATTATAGTGCATAGGATGTACATACACTTTCCTTTCTATACATTCTGGATATTTTACGTATAATCTATCATTTCAAGTTCCTTTAAAAATGATTACAATAGTAATCAGACACAACACACACAGCTGTCTAACAAAGTGTCTTTCCATGTTAAAAGATGTGAGAAATAACAGTATGATTATGGGAGAAGGCTTTGTAGTGTGTTATAAAATAACACGCAGCCAGGATGAGTACATGCATCTTTATTCATGAACACAGATAGCCAATATAATTTGAAAGGCTCCCAGCTGAAACAACACCACTGCCTCTACAACTGTTCTTCCAATCCAGACAGCTCTCTCATTCCAGCTGGTTACCCATTCCGTTCTTGAATTTACCACAGCATTCAACTATACACAGGTGCAGTCATATCTATCACATCATGTACAACTATGTACAAACAGTGTAGTAAACCAACACATACAACATCTCCCCACTTCCCTTCAGTCTGCTACACAAGCACCACACCCTTCATTGCAACCCTTACTTTATTTCAGACTCTCCTATCTCCAAGCACCACACCATCACCCAGTAGTTTGCTAATCACCTGCAGTCTGGTAAACTTGCTTTGTCCCTTTGCCACTTTTCCAAGTTTTCGTATTTGAACCTTCTACCCCACAACTACCTAACTATCCTGGAGAGTAATAAGCTGCTGAACCCATTAAACCCCTCTGCTTTATTTCCACACCTTCACAAATGCATACATTGCATGCTTTTCACCACAGTTCCTGCCATTTACCCTGTACAAATAGCAAGAAAAGCATACAGTTATTTCTCCTATCTCCTAACATCCAATAACACCGCCTTACAAAGGCAAGTGTACTCTGTGTGCATTCTATTGTAATCATTTGTAAGGCACGTTCAACTGACAGATTCTAAGTAAAATGTACAGAATGCACATAGACAAAGGAAAGTGCATCTACATGCTATGCACAGTTATCAGAAAGCACTGCTACTGCAAAAAGAAACAAATTCACGTCTACATTAACAACAGTACTATTACCACACACATTTACTAACTTCTTTCTTTCACAATTGCAGTGAAGACCACTCACCTGAAAACCAGCAGCGTCTGAAGTATGTTGTAAGTAGCACATGTCATACCAGTGTGGAATTCCACGCTCGTAATTCTAAGGTTCCAATATTGTTTACCTTTGGGTTGTGGCTGGATACTGGACGGTTGGAAGAACAGGGAGCTGTGGCATGGCTGGCTACAGGTTGATCAATAAAGGTATCGCTTCACTTCCAGTGTGTCGCTTCGTTATTACAAAGTACAAACCAGACTGAGAAGAAACCTACTCTTTCCATCCAAAAATGTACGTGCAATGCTGCCATAATGTTCTAACTGTTACTCAAACACTGTAGAATTATAGTATAGTATAGTATGTAGAAAGTATAGTATAGTATAGTATTGTAGAGCAAACAATTGTATGAACCCTGCAGCATTAGATTCATTATTACTGCTTGCCCCTCAGCAGCTGCATACTTTGTATTGTCATCTAAACACAAGTATAGTAACACACAAATACGAGAATAGCCTTCCCAACCTGAAGTAACAGCCCATTGCACAATCACACACTTCTACACACTTTATTTTTTTCTCCAACAGACCCCAAAGAATGCCTACCAAAAAGCAACTCCGGAGAAAGCAACGCAAAAGTAGATAAAATCAAAATAAAAGTGCCCAAAATAAACATCCACCTCTAGCAGAATTTGTTCAAAAAGTTCAAACAAAACAGCTAATACAGTCACTAAGTGAAACAAAACCAGCTGCGAGTAAGGAAACCTTGCCTCCTCTTTCAAAATGTGAAATGAAACAGAGAGTGATTAACAAGACTGCAGCTACCACTAGTGCTAACACTGCACCTATAAATCTCGCTCGATATAGCCACAAGTAAGCATAACAAAAAAATTATTTTACAAAATATTTTCCGCCACAGAGTCCTTCAGAACCTTACAAAAACACAAGAGAAATCACGCACAACCCTTAAATCCTATCGTAGAAAATTTATCCTAGAAGCTCTCATAAACAGTGCAATCCTTCTCAAAAGGAAATTATTTATTTTAGTTTTAAACAGAAAGAAACCACTAACAAAACTAAGTGCTAAACTACAAAAAAGACTTTTCAATAAATGAAATATCAACAAAGATAGCTTCACAAACATCTGTGGAGGTGAGTGGACTCACACCACCAGCAAAGAACCATATTTCAATGAAGAAGCATAGAAACAAAAGCAAATAAACCCAACTGCCTTACATAGCAGTGGACGAGGGTATGAAAAAGTAAAAATACCATTATGGAACATGAATTGCTTCTAATAAAAATATCCATGTAAAACTTAGTATCAACTCTCAATTCCACTGAACCAATGCATCCAGTCTACAAATGGCCGTGCACATCAATGTGTAACATAGCCAAAAAATCTTTCACATCTTTACGTCAGTTCCTCAATCAGTATGTGAAAGGCAAAGACAAATTGAAAATAAAACTATTACAAAGTATGGACTCCTGTCCAGTGCGAAAATACACAGGACTACAAGGACATTCATTAGCCTGCATTACTGGTCCTATTTGCAAAAGCACCTTCCACCATATCAAAATGATATCAACACACCATTCAACTATAAGAAATCTGGTTCATAAACTGTTCTATGCCAAAAGTCCTGATTTAGCACTAGCCAATTTAAATAGCAATCTTCTACATGGTACAGCCAAAGAACTGCTCGAAGAAATAGAGCATATCCAGAGAAAATATTTTGGAAGTGAAAGCCACTTACAAAATACAATTGCTTTACAACAGACTAGCAACAAATGTACAGATGACAACCTTCTACTACACACATTCAACAAAGAAATACTGAAGTGTAAAGGTACATCTGCTGAAGTACCAAACCATGTGTGTGTGTGTTGCCGCAGGACTTTTCATAATAATAGCACAAAAACTGTAGACATAATGTACAAAATAGAAGACAATGAAGATTTCAAGTGGTTCCAATTAGTTCTCTGTCTTATATGATGGGTTATTTATAACACGCTTAATACCCAGAGGTTTCTAAGCGCAGAGTCGGGGATCGAACCTGTGGTGCTCTGTGTCGTCTTGCTTCCAAGGTGAGCACGTTGCCCCTGAGCTATCCTCCTGAGACTATATAGCAGAAAACAAATACAAAATGACTGACCCCTAAATACTTTGCAGTTACCGGACTGCAAAACTTGACAACAACCAAACACCTTCACGTCTGTCACAAATAATTTGGAATTATTCCCACTACCAAAACCCCTGCAACAACTTAACTTGTATGAGAGCATCATAATTCAAACAGTGCACACATTTCAAGCAGTAATATGCCTTCAACCAAAAACAGCCAAACTACCTCCCTTTGAATTACTGAAAGGCATTTGTGGCAAAGTAGTTTATTTGCCATCAGATCTCACAGAAAATGTACACACTCTGGGAGTGCAACGTCCAGTAGATCAATCTTTAATTACCTTAGTAAATGGCGTACCTACAAAAGACAAATAAATTGGCAACAACTCATGGACTTACATAAAGTTAGACAAGCCCTGCAATATCTAAAAGACAACAAGGAAGACTAAAAAGAAATAAATATTGAAGAAAACCTGAGGGAAACCACTTAAATAATTCAAGACTCATCAGAAACTGGTCAATTTAAACTTCTAGATCCTGCTACAGAATCCAATACTTTAGACTATTGTACAATTCATCCATTACACTCTAAAGACACCATAGATGATGCACTGGAAATGTACCAAATGCAACAAGCCAAATGATCTCCAATCAGCATATGGGAAAAAAGTATAGAAGCATGTGCCTTTCCTCTACTCTTTCCTACTGGAAAAGGAGGAACATATGATGATAGACCCACACAAATAACAACATCAGAATACCACTCTTTACGAATGTATTCTTAAGACCCCAGATTCAGACAAAACATGGAATACATATTCCACCTTCTGTTTCAACTCTATGCCACAGAGTTCCACACACATTGGAATCAGGTAACAATTTTCAAAATATGTCAGCTACTCCATTATTACAAAAAGTGCAAGAAAAGGATGAGGGTTTACAGACATGCATTACAAATCTTTTAGCAAACATGTGTGGTACAAAAGAATACTGGTTCCGACATCACGTAGATGTACGCTGTATGATAAGAAACCTTAGCCCACCCACTTGGTTTGTGACATTAAGTTGTGCAGAATATGCATGGGAAGATTTACACAATTTCCTACGCATAGCAAACAAAAACAAAAAAATATAGATATAAAAACAACAGGAGAACTCTGCTCTCTAGATCCTGTAAATGTATCAAGTTATTTCCATCATCGCTTCATTGCTATGCTACACTTCATTTGTAATAAAACTGTTCCTCCCCTCAGAGAAGTGCAACACTTCTTTTGGAGAAAAGAATACCAAGCCAGAGAAGCACCACACATCCACATGCCTTTGTGGATTAAAGATGCTCCCAAATTTGGTAAGGACAGTGATGCCACTGTTTTGCAGTTCATCCAAAAATATGTCACTTGTGAAATCCCTCAACAAACGACACATAGTGATCTTCATGCACACATTTTACAATTTCAAAGACACAAATGTGGGAAGTATTGTCGTTGCAAATATAAAAACAAAGGGAAATACTATACCAAATGCTGCTTTGGTTTACCTAGACTAGTTTCAACAACAGGTCAAGTAAACAACTTCATGTCTTCAGTTAGGCATAGTGTCAAAGGTAAATCACCTAAGAACACATGTTACATACAAAGAACAGAAGGATCAAAATACATCAACGATTACAATGCAAGCATTGCCCATGGAATGCAAATGTAGATGTGCAGTACATTGCAGACAATTCCCCTGCAGTTGCACGATATGTCACAGCCTACTTAACCAAAGCAGAAAAAAAGAGCTCAAAGACCTCTGCCATGACATATCATCTGACCAAACACTATCACAGAAATTGTACAGCTTAGGCATAACAATGCTCTCCCATAGAGAATGTGGCTGCTATGAAGCTGCAGACCATTTAACCAGTACTGCGTGTTATGGAAAATCTGAAAATATAGTATGGCTAAGCCTTGGTCTTAAGCTAAAATGATCCCAACAGCCAAGACATTTTGAAAAACTATTTACTAGACACATACTACCCAAACAGGAGTACCACTTTGGAAACCATGTGCCTATAGCACATAGCCCAAAACTTCACACATAAAAATTATATTAAATCAGATGAGAAGAAAGGAAGATACAGAGTGGAAGATTGTGAAGGCAGCTAAGAGAAACTTACCAAACTAAGCTTAATTAATTATATCAAATTGTCAATAAAAACTGCTCAACATAAAGAAATTAATTACATGTCCCTGCTACAACTTTTTAAACCATGGAGAAAAGAAGAGCATTTATTAGATACCTATGACTCCTATGAAGATGCTTTCAAATCAAATGAAAGCACTATAACAGACGTAAACTTTACACAGTACAAAGCAATGTTGCACAATGAACAGCAAAAAGAAGAAGGACTGCAGGCCCAACTAGATGTGGACACTCCTGACAGTAGTCTACCTTCTGTAACAGGAAGCCAATAACTACTTGGACTACCAAAAATAGCAAATGGGGCAGAATTAGCCATGACAGAAGTAGAAAACACCATGTGTCAGTATGAGCAATCTACAGAAGACTTTGCTCTACTAAAATCACAACTAAACAATGAGGAGCATAGCATTTTCCAAGAAATAAAAAAACAAATTGAACATGGTGTGCAGCATGAAAGTAAAAATGGTACCTGCCAAAGACTACAAACCTATACTACTATACGTGAGTGGTCAAGCTGGTTCAGGCAAAACGTTCTTAATCAAAATCATCAGCAAGTTCCTCCAACAATTGACAAACAACAAAGTGTCAGCTGTTGTAACTGCCCCCACAGGTTTAGCTGCCTACAACATAGGTGGTGTCACTTTACACTGCATACTACTCCTTCCAGTAGAACACCAAAACAAATTAGACTATTACAAACTTTCCGCAGAAGCTGCAATGGAACTACGCAGAGTTTTCAAACAAATGAAAATGATGCTAATAGACGAGGTAAGCATGGTTTCCAATCTAATGTTAGCCTTCATTTACCTCAGATTACAAGAGGACCTGAAAACAGACTACGAAGAACTCTTTGGAGGAAAACACATTATAGTTTTCAGAGATCTTCTTCAATTAACACCAGTTAGAGGTGAACCTATTTTTAAAACCAACATTTTGAAAAGTATTAGAGTTGGTGTACTATCTCAAGAAGCACAATCTATATTGAAAACTCATGTGCTACTGATGGCATGGAACAATTAGCAAACAAACATGTAAACTGTATGTCCTTGATGCCAAATCTTGCAAGCTGGTCAAAATGTAATGGAACAATGTTAAAAAAGAAATGCAACCGATACTTCAAATTTGCTCCACAGACAAACTGGATGTACATGGTATGACACTACCCATGTGTCAACAAGCCACAACAAGGCTAAATACTTTAGAACACTCTATCTCTAACACAGCTGGTTTGGAGAAAATATTAAAATTATCTTTAAACTGTAGAGTAAACCTTAAACATTACCTTGACGTGGACCAAGGACTAGTTAATGGAGCATTTGGTACAGTTGTTTGGCTTCTACTTGGACACAGAACTGTCAGGCCCATTCAAATTTTAAAATATAACTGGTGTAAATTGCTACGCAAATGTAGCAATCAATATTCTATTCCAATTTCCACCAATTACTGACAACAGTTACTTAAGCGGGGCAGAGCAATTGTGTTTGCAAATGTTAGTCCTTCACAGAAATGCAACCAACAATCCTGACAACGCTTACATTATCTCTGGAATAAGGCAGGAATTGGACTACTGTGCTTTGAATGGTCAAATTCACTATAAACACACAAGAAGATCCACAAGAATTTCTAATGTACTTACTACAAGTACTAGAAAACAAAAACATGCCTATAAATAAAATCTTCCAGATTTTGTACATGTGGAATCATACATGCACTCTTTGCAGCCATGTCACACAAGAAGAAGTTCCTAGTGAACGCTTTGTATATGTATCCATACCTAACTGTGAATCCATTCCATTTCAGCAACTTGTACCAAATGCAAACCATAGCAGATTTTGTACTACCTGCAATTCAGATAATCGCTCCACCTTACAAATAGAGACACATAATAAATATGTAATACTAATGCTTTTACGTTACAATGCAGATGGTAACAAAAACAACTGCAAGCTGAAAGGATTTGCACATGGTCAAGTATCACTTGGTAAGAAAACCTTCACAAAAATAGATATAATCTACCAAGCAGGAGCCACAACCAATGCAGGTCACTGCACTGCATATATAAAAAAGAATTGTGGATGGGTCTAATTTAATACTACCATTACTCTAAAACAGAGATTACCAGCAAATCTTGTAAACGCTTACATAATATTCTTAAAACCAGAATTAACTAATTGGTGTATGAACATAAACAAACTTCAACTTCAAAACTATGAACATTTAGAATACGCCAAAGGTATCTAATTGCCCCAAAAAATCTGCAATGAGCCAATAGATAGATGATTACCACTAAAATAGAAAAATAAATAAACAAATCGAATACACCAACTGCTATCTAATTGCAACAATACTACCACCACTTCCAAATTAAAAACCATACACCTATTCAATTCCCCCTACTGAAATCAATGAAAGAAATATATTGTAACACAACATAGAAAGGGTTTTTTCAATCCAGCATGGTTTTTTTTCCCACAGACCCAATGATTTAATGAACAAACACAAACTGAGCAAATTCACAGTACACTGTCTGACCTGTAGTACATCTAAAGTACTAACTAGGAGGGTCGACAAAATACAGAAATGTCTACTATGCAATGCAATACTCATTATAAACTACCTACAGTAACATGTGATTTTTTTCTTTTATCGCAGTGATTGAAAGAAAATGTATGCTCCAACTACCCATGTTATGAAAAAACTGCATACAACCACAAAAAGTCAAACAGTAAGTATATAATGATTGGACTCACAAACACCCCAGCATAACACACCTGTTCAAGCAAACACCTGACCATAGACCACAATCCAACATTTTTGCTTCCATGGGTATCTTATGCTTCAGTGCTTGTTGCCAAACACTACAATCTTGACTGCATAGCCTGGCCAAAACTCTACATACAGCCTCAACAACGGAAGCAGTAAGTATGTAATAATTAGACTCACAAACACCACAACATAACACAGTCATGCAAACAAACACTTCACAAATAGATACAACCCAAAATGTCTACAGTCTTCAACACCAACATTCTGAACACAATCCAACAAACAAACACACACACATCATCTCAGTATCCTACAAACACTATAACAATACTGCCAATCAGTACTCACATTTTTGAAAACATATCCCCTAAGCAGCTCACAAACCACAGTCAAAATGTTTGGTAGCATTGCTCTGTTATGCTACAGTGGTTGTGGCCAGGGCCTAGAGTCTTGGGTGCATGGCCGAAGGTGACAGCCTTCGGCCATGCACCCAAGACCCTAGGCCCTGGCCACAACCACCGCAGCATAATACACCCATAGAAATAAACAGCTACCGAATGACCACAACCCAAAAACATAACACATCCACCTCAAAACCTATCCACTTCAATTATCATTCTAAAATAATAATTACAACCAACGCACAAACTCTTCGATACATACTATCTTTACCCAATGCTCTACTAATGACCCAAAACCAACATCATAGTAAAGTAAAATAACCAATAGTGCACCCAGTGCTTAGTATGAGTATGTCCGTGGACTACCGCGGTGAAGGCAGACACCGCAAGCACATCACGGCCTACTCCAGGTAAACAAATACATCATTTGACCCATCTCTTACTCCCCCAACCTCTGCGACCACTCCTACACACGAACACACTCCCCAAAATTGGATTTATGCTCACTTCCATGCTGCGCTGTCCGCGGATGTCTGCGGATCCAATATGGCGGGCGCATCAGTAGAATGTGGTGCACCTCACGCTTCACCCCAACCAATCAGCGAACACGTTACCTGTCCGCAGACACGACGCAAGCTGATTATCCAATCGGTGACCTGTTCGCAGAGCGAACAGGGAAGTGCGTCCACGGAGTGGACATAGATATCACACATTTTTTGAGACCCACTTTTCGGTTGTTTAAAAAAAAGTACTGGACAGATTTTCACCAAATTTACAAAAGCACGCTTTCGGTACCAAACCGCCAATCCTGCTGCAAATTTGGCGAAAATCTGTCCAGCGGTTTGGGCTGTAGGCATGCACAAACAATTTTCTCCATTCACTGTATGTGAAAAAAAAAATGTTGGGATCGCCCCTATAACTTTGCCCCCCCCCTTGACCAAACCTCACCAAACTTTGCAAATTCAGAGTGAGCCAAACACTTGTTTTGCAAAGTTTGGTGAGGATTCATCTAGGGGGAGCGAAGTTATAAGCCGCCCAAAAAGTGCTCTTCCAATGGGTTTAGCACCTTAATCATAACTACATGGCAGCTACCCCAGGCCATGTAAAATAGTACTGTACTATCATTATTTTAGATTAAGTATTATGCACACTATGCACTTTACAACTATGCTGCTGTTATTATGCACTTTACAGTTATGCTGCGAGCAATATGCAATACGCATTTTAGTATTACAAAATAATACTGTACTATCATTATCTACACATAGACTGTATGCATATCATTGGTACCATTATTAAATGGAAGTCCATCAGATTATATCCAAAAGAAGGGCTTCTACACAGAATACCAGGTAGCGGCACAGGTTTAGTAAACCCACTTTACATAACAGACCTGTTCCAAAATGGCCGTTTCGGTTCCCCAACAGACAAAAAAGGTAGTCCTCTTTCAATGTCTGACCACATGTCACATGGGGTATTTCAACCCACAACAGTGGTCGGATCACTAGTTGTGAACAAGCGGTCAGTGGACCATGAAACGCGTAGACTCCATCTATTATGCGCCAGTTACCTTGGGAGGACCACAATGTGAGTGGTTTGTGAAATCTTTTTTGTTTGCCATGAGGATGTGCGACAATTTTATGGAACTTTTGGAATTTAAATAAAGTGGAAGAACTGTGCATTTGGTTTCCTGATCTCATTGGGGACTAAGGAGTGCTCCTCCACCAACTGCCGAAACGACAGCTGAATAAAGATATTGGAACGTTGTAACGTGACAACGTAGAGGAAGCACCGGTGAAAGCTGAAAAACAAGGAGCGTGCAGCTGTTTCACGGCTGGAAAAAGACAAAGGTCCCGCTGCAGCTCGGACTGTATGTTTACTCTGTGATCTTATCGCATCGAGGGAAGTGACCGCGGGGGCACACGGAACGGCAAAGCGGAGGCATCTGCTCATAACAGGCGAGGACACAGAGCCGGGTAAGTGTTGCAGCCGCGGTTATACTTTCGATTTAGCACAATAAAATCCTGCTTTATCACCACACGCGCAGGACATTGATGTATGCACACAATTGTCTTGGCCCCAGAAAACTGTGAATTATATGTCCAAATAGTGCGAGACATTTGTAGAAACCAATAAACATTTTCCACCGCACAACCATGGCGAACTCCCAGGCAAATAGAGAGACAATGAGAATAGCACAGGCTGTTTCTTTGTTCAATGAAACACTTAAATCAAACAAATCGGCCCCTGGCAGGGCACAAGCCACAGAAGATAACACTGAGATTGGCTTGTTAAAAGAATTGGAAAAACTGCAGAAGAAGGAAGTGAGCAAGTGGTGGGAGAAGCACTCCCTGAAAAATTATATGGAAGAGGATTGAGAATCCTAATCATTCCCTCATTTAAAGAACAGTACCCCACAATGCTCAATGAGTGGAGCGAAGCGACGAATATATGCTGAAAAACCTTCCTCCAGCTTCTAGTCAAATATGCAAGGGCCGACCACTTGAAGATATTGGAAAGATTGATGAGGTGGAAAGCAAACTGACTATGATACCAGAAAGTGAGGATGGAAAAAAATTAAAAATAAACATGGTGAAAAGTCTGAAAGGATATGAAGAAGAGGTAAAACAACGTAAACAGTGCAAATTTCTGCGCGATAAAGAAGATTATGAAAGAGGTAGTGTTTATATGTTCGCTAGGAGATTTGACTAACTAAGAGAGGTGTCTAAAACAAGGGCACCAATTGTAAATAACGAAACGGAAACCGATATACAATCTTCTACATCTTAATCAGACGTTACAGCAAGCGAGAATGAAGAACCATCAATTTGTTTAAATTTTTTAGACGAAATGTCATGCCTATGTTTTATTCTGTCTAAATTTTGCAGACTCCACGTACTATTAGGTGCTCATGGCTCACTTAGATTTTGGCAATCGTGTCTGAGAATCTGAAAGCTGGAATGCATGATGGCGAGCACTAGGTTTGAAGGAAGGGAATGTTGGCTAAGTGGGTGATGTTGAATGGGAAAGGAGAAAATTGCAGTGTACGGTCAACGTTTACAGTGATACTTGGGTGTGAATGTGCTCCTTGTGTATGAATGAAATGCACCCACCTTTGTTCCTCTGTCATGATATTTATTTTGGATCTTGAAAAAAATCTGAAGGTCCCTGGCACGATAAATTTGTTTGAAGAGCAGAAGGTCAATAGCAAGAATCCGGCCAGTCTTCAAAGAAATGTGTAGTAGCCAGGAGGGTGGTAAGTCAAGAGAATGCTGAGTACAGTGTTGTCATAAATAGCACATTTCACAAGTACATATCTAGTGAGCTTCTAGTTTGGCATTCCAAGTAGGCTTGACATTCTGAGTAAAATTCTAGTTTGACATTCCCAGAACGTTTGGCATTTCCAGTAAGATCCAAAGTTGATATTCCCAGTAGACTCACAGTTAACATTACCAATACACTTTATATTCTTTTGTAATCCTTCAGCTCTACTTTCCCCGTAAGCACCATGCTTACTTACTTTACTAAAAATCCCAATTCAGTCCCAGATCATCTAGACCAAGCTTCCCTTGCAGAAACCCTCATTGTGCAGTTCAACCCTAATGGACACAACACATATAACGCTGGCCATAGAATATAATGGGCAGCAGTGTTGTGAGGTTTGGGCCAATTGTACATTGAAAATGCTGTCCAAATAGTTGGGAAAAACAAGTACCTACAAACCAATACTCGGGGGAAAAACAAGTACCTACAAACCCATGAGGTGAGAATAGCTTTGTTGATGGCGCCTAATAATTGAAATTTTATTTACTGAACCACTAAACATTCAAATTTAAAGCAGTAAAGGGGAGAACATGATTTTTTTTTAAATCAGTCTATGCAGTACTTCCCGCCTCACAGAACATTCTGTAGTTATAGAGTGAGTCTAAACAAGTGTACTTACGGAATAGGAAACTGGACCTGGGCTACGTTATTCCCTGCTGATAATTGTTTGCGCACAAATTCATGTTGCTCCTACTCAGCCCTTCTTGCTCCACTCTCACTTCAAGGCACATGTCTCAGGGTGGGGCAGCACATCAGTCACACCATGAAAGATATCCCATAGACCAAGAATTCTGAACAAAGGCATTCCAGAACAAGAGTTACAGTCTAATGTTTGGTTCCTGTACAGACAGACCCACTTTGCTCTGCTTGTAAACTATGCAGAATGTCTTTGCTAGACACTTCACATCTAAGTGATCCTGGCAGCACTCCACGCAATTGTGGTTTCTGGATCATTGCGAAGCACTTCTGGATCCCGCAAATGGGTGCATCTGTCACTGTCTCTTTCTCCAAATGTGAAAAAAAGATGTTACAGCCACCAGTAGTTCTCAAGTGGCTTTATTCAAGGAACCTGCCTAGGCACCTCTTAGCTTTTCCTTTTAAATGGACCAGATCTCAACTTGCATCCCCAAATAGCAAAGAAGACTGACTCTGCTCGACTCCTCTGTGCTCGTGGCAGTGTGGAGGTTTTAAATCACAGCTCCTCCTCTTCTCAGTGGCAGTGTTCAATCAGGTGGGTGTGAAACACCACTGTCTGAATTCTACCAAAGGCTGATTCTGCTCCAGTCTGCTGCACTTCGCGCAGAGCAGGGTTTTTTAATCACTGCTCCTCCTCAGCTGCACTGTTCAGTCAAGTGGGTGTGAAACAATACTGCCTGATGTCTAGTGAAGACTGACTCTGCTCAACTCCGAAACCCCAAATACTCTCAACCTTCAATCGCCATCGATAGGCATTGAGCCACAACAGGCCATGAGCAGGACTTCAATGTGCCAGAGCATTACAGATCAAGGTCCCGTGTACGAGCAGTGCCATGACATTTTCCAGAGCAATGTTAATTTGTAATAATCTAGTAGTGGGCAGGTATGTTGACCTAGAGCTTCCATCAACCCTAGCCAGCATACAATGTGAGAGACTGTAGAGGAAGAGCCAAAAGCCCCTACCAAAAGCTCCGCCCCCATGTTGCCTATATGTTTGGAACCGGAAATTGCAACGCGTGCAGTACCAGTGAGGGTGCCTGTACCTCAAAGAATTCTTGAAATAAAGTATCCACTAAGCAAACCCTATATGCATTCACAAAGATATGATGGCCTTTTGGATAAAGACCTGGAAGAGGTGTGAGAATGAGTGACAAAGAAGAATGTTGATGTCATGCGGAGAAGAAATGAAGCACCTTGAAAAGATATGAAAGACAAAAGAACATAAATATTCTAAAGGATCTGGAGAGGAGGTGTTGAAGGTGAGCAACATTTTGGGCTCGACATGAAGATGCGCATGCAAAGAAGCGCTCAAGAAAATGCAAAGTCATTTTACAATTGTGCAGATGCAGTAACGCAAGTAGATGAAGTGATCTTGAGGCTGGCTATGTAATGAATAGATTGCGGCGATGCACCAATGTATATCCATAGCAATGTATAGAACCTGGATGTTCCATGATGCACTTTAGCAATTCAGTGATTGAAAAGGGTTTTTAGTGTGGCGCAGTTGGAAAAAAGCTAATGGCGAAGGAGAGATTCAGGAAAGGCTTGGCTGTCCCAACACCAAGAGTCCAGGCTACCGTGAGCTTGGTTGTCCATCCAGTAATGAACATGAGAAAGAAACACACTTCTGTTGGAAGCAGAATGAAAAAAACGCTGAAGGTGTCAAGAGTTCAACATTTAATAATATTAAATGCAGCAAAGAGCTCGAAAACGTGGTCTCCAGTCACATGGCCAGATTGAAATAGACTTTGGGTCGAGCTACACCAAAACCAGAAGATAAACCATGCCACACTCCCTTTTATTCTCAGGCACAGAGAGCTTCGGCAAGGCCAAGTTCAAACCCTTAATTGAATGGCAGACCTCAAGAGTGATGATGGATGTCAGACTAATTGGGTGGGAAGCTATGGTCAAGACCAGCTCAAAGGCACCTGGGGTACCGCCCTGTGTGCTGCTAGCATGTGGAATATTCCAGAAGGGTACAAGGGTGCCAACCAATTGTCGACGACCACGTAACAGAGAGCCCTATTGTTTGTGTAACCAATGGATCATCGTGTAGTTGCATTAGAGGAGGGCTTAGTTGTCCACCTGATGTTAGAGACCCAATCACTGCCCCTGTTAGTATGGAACGTATACTTTGATGTTCCCTGTAAGCCTATTACATCCCCAAATAGGTTTATGTAGTTTGCCACATAGTGTGACGTCACTGATGATGAGTTCTGACTATAAAAGATGTGTTTTTTATTAAATGTGTTGAGAGAAATCGATTGATCGTCCATTGATGTCTGTTGTAACTCCCTTTTTTAGATAATTGCAAATAAATCAGCACCTTGTTTTGCAAACTCGGTTTGATTATTGATGTATGAGTACAATCTGCATCCCCATTCATCTCTAAGTATTGCCACCTCGTCTTAAAGGGCCGTAGGTCTGTGGGTTCACGTGGTAGCAGAGATAGGATGGTTAAAGATCCGTCGACCCAGTAGGTCTTTAGGGTCTTGGAAATATCGGATGTCCTCCGCCATTTAGCTGGAGGACTGCGAGGCTTCCTGTGGATAGCGGCCGAAACCAAGTTCTTAATATAGGTGGGACGGGTCCCTCTTTCATGGAATTCCCCTCCCGGTTTCTACAGGCAGCTGAGGTGGCCGGTTGAGGCCATTTGAGGAGGAGACGATCCTGAGGGTCAGGAGCTGAAAAGCAAATGGTGAGTAGATATAGAGAGGTGGCAAAAAACGATGTATACATATTAAGGGGGGAAAGTGATCATGGTAAGAAAGTAATGGAGGGTTGGTTGGGTGTAAAATAACGGTAAGCATTGACAGTCTTTTGTGACTTGTCATGATGGAGGACGTTACTCCGCTCATGGACCTCTGCAAACAGATGCCAAAGCACGCACCCAAACTTAAGCAATATAGTGCAGAATGGGTTAAGGGCAGAGCAGATAACATTTTCATGCCGTCGCCACAAAGGGGATCACTGTCAAAAGCAGTTTTGCAACACATGTCCACATACTTGCACGCTGCATATACAGGAAAGAAATTGGCAAAGAGGTTAGCTAGCCTAGAGCTTTGGAAAATGTATCTGAAGGAAAGGGAAGACCCACCTCCTGAAGACTGGATGCTTAACCAGTGTAAAGAGGGGGTGTTGAGCCAGCCTTCTGCTCCCCCTACCGCGCCTGAGGTAAATGGCGATAGTGTGAAAGACGAAAGATTATATCCATTTAGAGAGCTTAAAGCAGCAACAGGATACAGTAATGCGATACATGAGCTGCCTGTGTAAAGCAGCAATGAGAGCCCAGAGAGAACTCCAGAAAGAGATGTAATCTCTAAAGTCCCAAGAGACAAAGAGAAAAGCAAACAATCAAATGTGACTCTAGATATAGGACGAGAAATTAAGAGAGGGAAAGGAGAAAAAGACAAAGCTGACAAGATAGCACCTATGCAGAATGAATGGATGGGTGGACCGATATTGCTCAAACATGATGGGAAAAGCATCGAGGATGTGAGGCAAGAAGAAGATCAAGACCACCAAGATAGAAAAAGACAGGGAACGAGAGAAACGATTGAAAGAAGACGAGTCTAAAAGAAAGAGTAGACAAAGACGGGAACCAATGTATCATGAAGAACAGTTACGAAAAGAACAAAGAGCAGAAGAGCAAAGAAAGTATGACAATAGGCAGAGAGCAACTGAAGAATGAGACAGACTAGAAAAGAAGTGAGAAGGAGAGGAAGGACAGATATTAAGAGACAAAAGAATGTAAAGACGCAGAGATGATGAGGTGCATAGGGCAAATGAAAGAAGAGAAGCGAAAAGGCAGGAAGAGGAAAGGGTTAGGGAGGAAGCAAAGATAATTTGATGAGGAGATGGAACAAAAGAGAAGGCAGAGGGCACGCAACATTGATCGCATTGAGAAAGAGTTAATGGAACCTAGCCCAGTAGTATTATGGTAAGACATAGCGGAGTTCCTCCCATCACAAGAACCTATGCCAGGACCCTCTTGAGTAAATGTAGAGGAGAATTTCGAGATAGGAAGCATCGGAAACAGAATCGAGAAGGCTTATCAGGAGATGAGAACAAAAAGTCAATCGAGAAATATAGGGAAAGACGATCGATCTGAAAGTGCCCAGTCACAAGGCAAGGAGGGAGGACTGCTCAGCCTCGAGCATAGAGCCCTGTCTTTGGACAGGCTAACTCTAAACAGAAACGAGAAGGAGGACAGTCGTACTAGTTGGGGACAATATATGTCAGACGAAGACAGGGAAACCTTCCTTGGGGAGGAGGGAGCTGGTGTATACGGTCCTGAAGGATGTTTTCAGACACACAAGGAAGTGAGATGATCGGATTTGGACCTGCCTAAAGAAAGGACGCCAGAGCCTATGGCTCGGTGAATAACCAACGGCAGTCGGATCAAGGAGGGAATGGATTTATACCGAGAAGCAGGGGAGGCTTCCATGGAAGAGGAGGCTTTCGGAATAATCAGGGAAACTTTCAGAATAACCAAGGTGGATTTCAGAATATGCAAGGTGGTAATCAAGGCATGCAGGAAGGGCAAGTTAGGAGATTCCCTCCTGTGTGTTGGACATTTGACAGGACATATTGCGTGAACATGTGGGAGCCAAGGGTATGTGCAAAATTGGCAATGCTCAAGAGGGGGGACAGCTTATCCTCCAGCATATAGCCCACAAAGGAGGGATGGGTTCGCCCAAGATCAGACAGTGTATCAAGCAGAAGTACCGCAAACACAACAGGCTTTGCAACCACAGCAAGCACCATTGAATCCACCTCAAGGGCAGTCACATCACGCACCCATGCAAATACAGCAGAGCACAAATAAAGGACAGCTATAGATTCCTATAGTAAGGGGTGTCACTGTCGTGGGAGTGAATCCTTTTACAGGCATTGGAATATGTATGCACCCACACTAGGACAACTCACAGGGTGACTTGATGTGTTCAGTACCATTGGTGCCGCCAAATCCTCAAGAGGAACCGAGGGTTGACGTTACCATAGGAGGCAAGTCCTTTTCTTTTTTAGTAGACACAGGGGCAACTCGCTCATGCATACGAGAGGGAACATTTTCGTTATCTGGAAATGCCATGAATGCTCAAGAGTTTTCTGGAGCTGCAAGTAGAGTTCCTTTTACAGAGAAATTGCCAGTCTCTATAGGAGAATGTGATATGCCTGTCCTGTTGTTGTATTCAAGACAGACACCAGTTAATATACTGGGCAGAAATTGACTGACAGAGCTAAATGTGGCTATTTCTTTCACTGATAAAGGTATAGTGTGTTCAACGCCAGGAATACATTATTTGAACATGGGGAAAATGTATCATCGCATTTACTGGCCAAATAGCTCTGTGGGGAATGACGTTAGAGCCCTACGTTTTTCACTATGGGGTACGCAGTTTGTTAACATGGCTACCCGGTTTAGTGGGCAAGATTATGAGAATACCTGATGAATTTCTGTTCAGACCAAAGATACCCATGGATGAAGAGGGGGCACAGGTTTTACCCTTGAAATTACAGGCAGCCACAGTGCAAGGGCAATTGGCCATGCTTGAAGGTTGGGATAAAGACAGGCGATGGGGTGGGGAAGGATATAAATTGACTGATGTCACTGACAAGGATATGTTTAGAGACGACCCGTCAGATGACAAAGTAGTGTTCAAGATGAGCATTACATATTGGATCAGAACAGAAAGACAAGAGCTTCCACAGTAAATGATGATAGTGTGGCAGCGTCCAATATTTTTTGATGATGACATGGAGAAAGTGCCAATCTCTTTATGGACTACGGGCCCTTACGACGTAGGCCTGTTAAAAGGGGTGGGAGAAGTTAAAATTAAATTGAAACCAGGAGCAATTTTACCTCAAGCAAGACAGTATCCTGTGTCTCGAGTGGCAGACGAATTTTGAAGACTATATCAGCCACGATGGATCAAGGCATCTTAGTGACATCACATTCACCATGTAATACCGTAGTGTATCCTATCAAATTATCGAAGGGTGGGTCATGGTGTTTAATTCAAGATATGAGGCCAATTAACCAGATTGTAGAGGCAGAGTTTCCTCTAGTTCCAAATCCGGCGACAATACTATGTAGTATCCCTGTTGAGACACAATATTTCACGGTGGTTGACTTGAAAAATGTGTTTTTCTCAATCCCGTTGCATAAAGATTCTCAAGATTGTACGTCATTTATATTTCATCAGACTAGGCTGAAAAGTACACGTTTTGTACTGTGAGTCTCCATCGATTTTCAACAGGGTCCTGCAGATGGACCTAAGCAATATTGATTTGCCAAGAGTTGTGCTGCAATACATAGATGATATGTTAGTCTCTAACACATGAGAAGAAGAGTGTAGATGAGACTCGATTCAGCTAATGATTATTTCTGCGGACAAGAGAAATTGCAGTATTGCCAAGAAGAAGTGTTGTACATATAGGTCAGTTATTCTCCCATGAAGGAAAGAAAGTTACACATGAAAGAGCTGAGGCAATGTTGAAAACATCAAAACTGCACACCGTAAAGCAAATGCAACAGTTTTTAGGATTATGCAATTATGTTAGAGCATGGGTATTGGATTATAATTCATACACAAGGCCTTTGTTGCAAGCCTTGAAAAAGGCAGAGGTGAATCAGAAAAAAATGTAATGGACTGAGGAAATATAGGAGGGGTTTGATGAATTAAAAAATGCAATTTGTACAGCTCCAGTTTTAGGGATTCCCAATTATTCTGAGGAGTTCTTTTTATTTTTGCACACGAATGGAACAGTCATGACAGCAGTTCTCACAAAGAGAACTACATTGGTGTACAAGCCCTTAGCATATTACAGTGGGATTTTTGATCCAGTCATGAGGGGTCACTTACCTTGCAAACAATCGCTGGCAGGAGCCGCGTTCACTATTGAGAAGTCAGCCATCATAGTGATGGGGTGTTCCATGACGTTATTTGTTTAGCATGCTTTGTTTGCTGTTTTGGAGAATCTTAATGGGCCTCATTACGACCTGTGCGGTAACCATGGCGCTAGTAGCGCCATGGTTGCCGCCGGTATTTTACCGATTCTGCCATGGTGAATGGCGGAATTACCGCCCCATTCCAAGGTTGGGGGGCGGTAATTCCCCATTCACCATTGGCCCTTCCCATTTTTGCCCCCATAGGGCTCAATGGAAATGGGGAAGGCGGTAGTTACGGTACTGCAAATTGCGGTACCGTAATTACCTCCAAGGTCCCTTTGCGGGTTATGATATGATATGATATGGCATTTGTAACGCGCCTATACACAAGTGTTTCAAGGCGCGACGAGGCAGGGAGGGGGGAACGAGGGGAAGACAGACAACGATCCTACTAGGCCAGGTGTCATTCAGACAGCGCAAGTGTAGGGGTAGGGGGAAGGGAAAAGTGCAAGGGGAAGGGGAGGGGGGAAGTGCAGTACAAGTAAGTAGAATAAAGTAAATAAATAGGGCCAGCTGGTGGCAAGTGCGAGGTAAGTGCAGACAAGTGCTGCGAAAGGGGGGGTTGTAGGGATACAGAGACCGTCCCTCAGTGCAGGGGTTGCCAGGGAGGCAGTGCAAGAGGAGAGTGGCTGGGCCCAGGACCGAGGTCGGTGAGAGTGGCCCAGTTGCAGATTCGGTGCAGATTCAGTCGAGAATTTAGCAGGGGAGAGGGAGAGAGAAAGCAGAAGTAGAGAGGAAGGTTTTGAGGTGCTTCCGGAACCGGAGATGGTTCTCCTCGAGTTTCAGGGAGGCAGGAAGGCTGTTCCAGAGGGAGGCCCCTACCACGGCGAGAGATCTACCCCCAGCTCGTTGCTTCGAGAAGCGGCTGACCCTGAGGGAGTTGGAGATGGATGAGCGAAGGGCTCGGGAAGGAAGATATTTAGGAAGAGAGAGTTGAAGGTATTTAGGCCCCAGGCCCCAGAAGGCCTTGTGGACAATGTAGAGGGTTTTGAACTTAATCCTCGCAGCCACTGGGAGCCAGTATAGAGATTTCAGTCCTGGAGAGATACGGTCCCTGGGCTTGAGGCCAAGGACAAGTCTTGCAGTTCTGTTCTGGATGAGTTGCAGGGGGTGGAGAGTGGAGGCAGGCAGATTAAGATAGAGGCTGTTACAGTAGTCCAGCTTCGAGAGAACCAGGGCTCGGGAGACAGTGAGCTTCTGGGGGAAGGAGAGGAAGGGAAGAATACCTCTGAGGAGGTGCAGCTGGTAGTGTGACTTCTTAGAGACGTCAGATATATGAGGAGAGAAGGAGAGTGTGGAGTCGAAGATGACCCCGAGGTTTTTTGCCTTGCAGGTAGGAGCAGGAAGAGGGCCAAGCGAGGCTGGCCAGAGAGCTACAGGGAAGGAGGGAGTGGGTGTGCCGATGAGTAGAATTTCAGTCTTACTAGCATTTAGGCAGAGGTCATTGTCGGCACACCATTCCTGGATGGCAGACAGACAGTCAGAGATGAGGGAAGGAGAGGAGGAGGCCGAGGGTAGCCTGAAAATGAGCTGGGTGTCGTCCGCATAGCACTGAAAGTAGGGGCAGAGAGCAGCGATGCGGTGGGCAAGGAGTGCCAGGTACTGGTTGAACTGCCAGGGAGAGAGATTAGATCCCTGGGGAACACCACAGGTGGAGAAAAAGATGTCAGAGAGGAAGGACCCAAGTTGGACCTGGGAGGGTCGATTGGAAAGGAAAGAGGTCAGCCACCCAGGTTATCACGGAGATGATTGAGCAGGATGGCATGGTTGACAGTGTCAAAGGCAGAAGAGAGATCCAGCAGAATGAGAACACACGGAGTGTTGGAGTCGAGGTTCAAGAGCAGGTCCTCACGGATGTTCAGGAGAGCAGTTTCCGTGCTTCTGGCCGCTCTGAAGCCAGATTGATGGTCATGGAGACTACCAACAGTTTCAGCATGGAGGTTAAGCTGGGAGATGGCAAGTTTCTCCAGGAGCTTGCCCAGGAAGGGAGTGATGGAGATTGGGCGATAGTTAGCCGGGCAGGAGGGGTCGGAAGAGGGTTTCTTAAGAAGAGGGTGCACAAGGGAGTGCTTGAGGGGGGATGGGAAGACTCCAGAGGTGAAGGAGTGGTTGCAAAAGTCAGCCAGGGCAGGAGCCAGGGAGTCGATGTGGTCCTTGATAGTTTTGGAGGAACATGGGTGAACCTGTTTAGACGAGACTTTCATAGATCGGACTTGTCTGGAAACCTCGTCAGCAGAAAAAAGTGGAAAGACAGAGAAGGAGGGAGGACGGGTGGCTGCAGAAGGTCCAGAGGAAGAGCCGGGGAGAGAGGGAGGGAGGTGATAGGAGGAGAGTGACGACAGGATGTCCTGAGTTTTTGAGATGAAGTGAGAGGCCAGTGCAGTGCAGAGGGCCTGGGAGGGGACAGGAGAGGTAGAGACTGCAGCAGGGTTGGCAAGCTCCTTGCAGATTTTAAAGCGTTCAGCCGAGTTGTTGGATGCCGCAGAGATGCGGGCTTGGATAAGGGCTCTCTTTTTGGTGAGAACGGAGAGACGGTATTGCCTTTGGAGCAGGCGGCAGGCCAGTTTATCAGAGGATGAACATGAAGCACGCCATTTCCTCTCAGCCACCCTGCACTTGCGTTTTAGGGTGACGAGATCCGAGTCATACCAGGAGTTACATTTGGCTTTGGGCTTCAGGCGGATTCTCATGACAGGGGCAAGGATATCAAGAGTATCAGATATAGCAGAGTGGAGCATGGAGAGGGCTGTGTCAGGGTGGGAGTCAGCCGAAGGGGGAGGGGGGGCGAGAAGGTGGCAGCGAAAGCCTCAACTGACACGCGCTTCATGGGTCGGATGACCGAGAAGATGGGTGGCAATGATGAGGGTGGCTTTGCCTGTGGGGTAGGGAGGGTGAGGTGGGAGGTTAGGAAAAGTGATCACTCCAGGAGAGAGGAGTGGAGAGAGGGACAGAGAGGGGAAGGTCAGAAGTGATTAGAGCATCAAGAGTGTGTCCTGCAGAATGAGTAGGCCCAGACGGGAGAATAGAGAGTGAGAGAGAGTCGCAGAGGTCACAAAAGAGTCCAGTGGGGGGACAGGAGGCATCAAGGTGGATGTTGAAGTCACCAAGAAAGAGGAGTTGAGTGGTTGAGGACAGGAGTGAGGAGGAGAGGTCAGCCCACTCAGAGAGGAAGGAGGAAATTTGACCAGGTGGCCGATAGATAGTAGCCACGGTAAGGGAATGGCTAGGAGAGAGAGAGAGTCGGCAGACAAGACATTCAAAAGAGGAGTAGGTCTGCGTAGGAGTGACAGTGGCAGGAATCCACTCAGGGAAGATAAGGGCAACACCCCCCCCTGCACGATTGGGTCTGGGCATGGAGAAGATCTTGTAACCGTCAGGTAGGAGTGTGTCAAAGCTGGTGACAGAGCTGGCTGTGAACCATGTCTCAGTGGGTTAAATCCTTAACGACTAGTAAAACCAGCCGTTAAGGTAGGGACCCGCAAAGGGAGCTCATAATTAGGCGGTAAGGGGTTAACGGCGCCGCCACCTTTCACGGCGCCGTTAACCCCTTACCACCTGGGTCGTAATGAGGCCCAATAATGTCTCAAAGACCTTCTCCTTACGAGGTGGTTGTATCGTATCCATGGATTCAAATAGTTATGTGTAAAATGGTGAATCCTGCCACGTTTGTAGCTGAACCACTGGCAGAGGATGAACAAGTGCATGATTGCTCAAACTATGAGGAATTCTATGACAAGATCCCGAGAGTAAAGGAAAATGCTATAGCAGCTGGGGAGGTTCTCTTTATTGATGGTTCTTCAACGATCAATCAAACTAATGGAGAAAGGCATTCAAGCTCATCTGTGGTAAGACACAAAGCCAATGGGGAATTTAAAATGGTAGCAAGTGCGAGACTACCGTCTCATTTTTCAGCACAGGCTGCAGAATCGATGGCGCTTATTCTCGTGCCTGAGGGATTACACAGCCAGGAAGTGACAGTGTACAGTGACTCCGCCTATGTGACATCAACCGTGCATGCAGGGTTAGCACGTTGGAAAAGGAGGGGCTACCTCTGAGCGGAACGGCACTCCAGTGCAACACACTGTGTTATTGGATAGGTTTATTAAAGCACTACAACTCCCAGTACCCATCAACATAGTTAAATGTGCAGCACATACTAAGAGAATTGACTTTATTTCACACGGAAACCAAACCCAGACGAAGAGGCAAAAAGAGTTGCATATTCTTCAGATATTTTTAGTTTTGATACTCCGAATGTGAAAGTGAAAATGGTTGTGATAATGGTTGTGAATGAAAGCTTTAATCACTTATCACGAACACAGTTAATGGAAGTTCAAGGTGGAGCTCCACAGGAAGACAAAGAACTGTGGACGCGAAGGGGGTGTTCTTTATTCCTTTCTGAAGCACCGTGGCAACAAAACAGCACTGGTAAACCGGTGATGCCTGTAGTCTTATTAGGTGTGGCGTTAGAACAGCTACACTACCCTGCGCATGTCACTAGCAAGAGCCTCTCAGCAACCATTGCAGAGGTTTAGTTTGTACCAAACCTGTTAGAACACGTTGTTTTTTATGTAGTAAATTGCATTGTATGTCCAAAGTTTACTGCTGGGCACATGCTGTGAACAGTCAGAGGAGTAATTCCTCGAACAAATGGTCCTTTTAAGCATTTATGTATCAATTATGTTGATATGCTGCAGGTCTGCAATGGATATAGCTATATGATAGTGGTAGTGTGCCCTTTCTCAAGGTGGACTGAAGCTGGTCCATGCACACATCCTGGCACCACTTGCACTGTGAAGTTCTTAGTCCGAGAAGTATTTCCTAGATGGGGAGTATGTGAGGTGCTGAGATCAGATAATGGCCCCCATTTTATGAATGAGGTATTTGAGCAAATTAGCCCATTGCTTAGCATTAAAGGTTTTCTTCTGCTCATCACCTGCAAGCGAATGGAATATGTGAGAGACTCAGCGGTCTGCTCAAAGAGAGAATACCTAAGTTGAAACTGACACTGAAAACGGGGTGGCTACATATCCTGCCCCTTGCATTATATACATTGAGAAATTAGTCTGGCTCTGACCACCACCTCACACACCATGAACTAGTCACAGGGAGGCGAATGAGAATAGCTCTAATTCCTCTATCGAAGACTAGGAGTGATGCCCAGACAACTGCAGAATTGTTAGGAGATAAGCTAAGTGCGTACTTAACATGTATGACAACTAGTATCTCTGTCATTTCAGATCAAGTCAAGTGGACGGGGTGTTGGTCTCAGAACACAGATGAAGACCATACAGCAACCAGACCTGAAGGTCTATGTGTACCTAAACATTTTGCTGGAGATAAGATTTAATCAGGAACTTCGCAAGAAAGTGGCACAAGCCCTGATTTAGTGACCCTTTCATTGCAGGGGATATTACTCCGTCAGCAGTCAAGGTACTAGGAAGATGAGCTTGAATACACCTAGGAGATGTGAAAGTCTATGCTGAGAGGCCAACGAACCCCGAACCCATTCAGAAGCAAGTCAAGGGGAAGAAGTTCAGCACGTGCGGACTCCATCGATGATGAGGAAGAACGATGCAAAGACTGTCCAGTAGACAGATGAAAGTGTACATTTGGACTGTGGCTCCCCTGAAACACTTGTTGTAGCTAGTAAGCAAGGAGTGAGGAAGTTACTGTTCTTGAGCCACAGGAGTTTGCTGACATTGGACTGTGGAGTGTGGAAGTTAACAAAACATGCCAGATTTGGACTTTATGTTCGACGACTGGAAGAGGGAGCAGTTCCCTGACTCTTTTCTCACTGAGTTTTTCTTTGGTGGTGCCTATAGTGTTATCAGATGTTAACATACACAGACTACTTCTTGCTGTCTTCATATTTATACTCAGAGCTTACCCTGCTCTTGTTGGGAGGAGCACTGATATACATACTTTTATTCAGGTTCCTAAGAATGGCCCAACGATTAGGCGTTTATTGGCAGCAATTATAGAGCAGATCAGACTATTACCTGAACATCTTTCCGGATGCACACATGGTCCCATCTAAAGACAATGCCCACAAACTACTTGCTATGATCTTTTACTGTTTGCTTTAAATACACTCTTGTTTGGAGAAATACCAACAATTTTGTGTTTATGCAAGATCCCATAAATCATCCAGCAATAAGCATGCTACTTGTGGATATCATAGAGCAAATTCGACCACTACTTGAGCATCTGACAAGTTTGCCTGAATAAAACGAGTTTTTCCTTCCTTTAAAGAAATTACAGGCAAACATGTGGTCTATGGAGCAAATTGCACTTCCAGAAAGTGAGCACAGTCAACGACGTATGGGAAGACATTGGTGGTGGAGCCTAATGTATAGGTGCATGACCTATGCCTGTTCAGGATCCATCATCATTTTCCTGTTTCTATTGATTAATGCTGTTTATTTTAACAGTTTTAAAAGTGAAGGTGTTCTGCTCATCCTTCCTACTCAGTCACTGTGGCAGAACGAGACATTGCAAGAAGGCCAAGGCCTTATGTGATTTTCCCTACTCCAGTAACTCTTGTGAAGTCACCTATTTCACTGACGAGTGTCCCTATGATTCCTCCAGTAGGAAGAATACATACGGATGTGTTTCATGAGTTGTTTATATGAGCTCTTTTGGCAAGAAAGAGAACGAAGAGAAGTAGCAGGGAGGATGATTATGAATTAAATAATGATTTAGACAGTACAGCACATTTGGGGAACAACATGTGGTATCAGCACATGAAAGAGGTGGGAAAGAGTCCTTCTGAGGAGGATTGCTATGTATGTTTACTCCTGGCTTATGCTATGGGAAAGTCTAAAATATTCATAACCATTGAAATAGATGTGCAGACAGCACATTGTCTGGCTCACCTTGCACTCTGCCATACAAGAGACAATTTCCAGGGTCGAACAACATCCTTCATATGGGTGACAGAATGGACAGCGCCATATGAAGATGATTATGTTCAAGATATAAAGACAAGAGCAAGAGCACACACCAGAAATCATTTGATAAGATATGAACAACCTGGTATGAAGGTAGCAGGAATTAGATGGGAAGTAAACAGAAGACTCAATTGTCAAGGGAAGACTGAAGAAGAAATTTAAAGCTGCAAAGAAAGAGGCCATCTGCACATCTGGGCAACAGTGCTTTCTCCAGATTGATGGAAGAAGATGTGGTCATATGCAGGGATGTCATCGCAAACTAATTATCAAACAAGTGGAGAATGGATGCAAACCTCTATGGCCAAGGCTTGCAAAACTTCTGACGTAGGTCAAAGACAAAGGAGATGCATTACAGATAGTGCCTCCGGCTAGTGCAGAGCTATGTTAACAATGGCACGAGAAAAGATGGAGAGAATCAACAGTGCAGACAAATCTTTGATGTGCCAGCAATGAAGGACGGGACAGTCGTGATAATGGATAACTACCGAGCCAGTGGATCCAGAGCTTACTTGAAGGCGCCCATAGATTGGGGAGGACTGTGTTCTATAGTGATCGTTCATGTTCCAGCTTTGGTGATTCCAAAGAGTGCCCTGAACATTGGCAAGTTTCTGAAAGCAGATTCTCATCTGAGGAAGAAGATATCTGCTGAGCTCTTGAATCGGATGAAGAGAGAGAACTATTTCTCAGCCAAATAGATAGAATCTTTTGATGCCATTCCATATGAGCACCGATTGTTCAGTCAGACTTCAGCAATATTCACGACAATCTTTATGCCCAGGATCCAGGTTATGACGAATGCCAAATGGTTACAAATAACAAGATGGGAGCTTTTACAGAAGATCAACACCACTATAAAGGGATTCAATGCTATTAAGGAGGAGATAAGAGCCATACGACTGATGACTCTCCAGAATAGATATGTCTTGGATATGATCACAGCTAAGGATGGATGTGTGTGTGCCAAAATTGGATAACCATCTTGCACATTCATACCATCTCATGACGACGAGAAAGGCACCTTGATGGGGGCCATAACGATGCTGACAAACCTACACGTCAAGATGGAAGATGAAGTGGAAGACATTGGTGATGACAGCTGGTTTGCGTCAATCTTCTCATGGGTTCCACAATGGAGCCCTGTTGGTGATGATCATGTTTGGAGTCTGTGTGATCAGGATAATAATCACACAATGCAAGAAGACTGCAAAGAAAGCAGTAGGAATGAAGATTGTGATTGATGTTGAATCAGGATTTGAACCTAAAGAGCTGACAGATGAAGAAATCAGAGACTATGTATAGGCCAGCATTCATGCACCTGAGGGAACAAGGATCCTGTACCCAAAGATCCATGAGAAGCATGTGGGAAATGGATCTACTTCAGTCCTAATGGAAAATGCAGCCATATGACCTGGTATAGGCAGGATCCTGTGCAGTTCCCTTAGAGAGCACTACAGAAGATTAAGACTACAGGTATATGCAATAAATACCCTTTGGTATCAGTCTGTACCACAAATATTTAGTTGGTAGCTGTCGCTAAGCAGTCAGACTTATCTCAAGAGCGAGATGAGCAGTATTCAGGGTTTACACAATAGGACTACAGTACTATGGCACAAGGAAACACTGACCAAAGCTTTGTATTAAAAAGAATATATATTTATTTTACACAATAATTCAACACATCAATCACAGGTATTAAAGCAAGTTAAAATAGTCACGAAAAGTATACACAACTCCCTAGTTAAATTGTAGACAAGTTTGAGCCAGAGTGAAAACTGAGCAAAATGGCACAGTATAAACTGAGCAAAAATGGCACTCTAACAATTTCTCCAAAGGGAGGGAAAGGACAAGTTATAAAGAGTTGACCTCTTAAACACTCTAGCAACACTTCCCAAGTGGATTGTGAACAAGTTTAGGCAAGGTAGCACTTTAGCAATAGTCATACATGGGTGAAAACCGAGCAAAATGGCACTTCAACAATACTTAAGAGGGAAGGAAGAGTGGTTATAAGAGTTTTTGGTGCACCAACACAGTTGAGGATGTAAAGCAATCTAGTGAAGGCAGTTGTAACAGATTTAGCCAAAGTCAATAGGCCTGTGCTAGAGTTAGTGGAACAGGGCAATGTGCCCAGGATCAAAGTGTTCTAGTAGCTGCAGTCAAGTCTTTGGATTAACGATTCAAAAGGAGGGTGCAGAAGGTAAAATTTAATGTTAGTCAATAGGGGCGGTGAACCCTACGAGGTAGGTAAAGGATTTGAAACACCTTTGGCAGTACCCCGCGAAACGGGTGGCCTGGCGGAACAATGTACCAGAAAAAGTGGAAGAGGCTCCTGTGGTGGTGGTGGTTCCTGGCAGTTCCTGCAGTTGGTGTTGTCCAGTAGAGGAAGAGATGATCTCGTCGTGGAGGAAGGTTCGAGTTACTGCACGGCCCAGGGAAGAAGCCAGCCGCGGTGATGCCGAAATGAATTAAAAGGTACGCTCCTTTAAATCACAGTCATGGTGGACGGGTGCCTGGCTATCCGGTCTCTGAGTGCAGGGCACTGGCGATTCGACCAAGGCAGGTACTGGAAGGTTATTGGCAAACTGGTTGGCCCCACCAGCTCAGGGAAGAAGGCTCTTGCAGATGAAGATCTTCTCTCGTTGTGTGGAGAAAAGTGGTTAGACGCTGCAACAGGGCTTCACCGGTGGTTCAGTTGTTGCAGATGTCTTTGGCTTCTCTCCTCTTCGGCTTCTTAGTTCCAGTGGCGACGTCTTGTCCTCCAGTCCTCAGGGCCCTGCTTTTATGCAGCAAGACCCCCATTCATACAGCCTAGCTGTCACTCACACAGTGGGGTGGCTCTCCCAGGGGGAGAACCCCCCCAGCCTATCAGGGCAGAGTGCAGCTTGGGTTCGTAGGCAACCCTGTCCAGGGTGCCTATTCCCCCTCCCACACATCCTGTCTACCCCAGACTCAGTGGCGCCTAGAGGAGGGCTTCTGTGCAGAAGCCCACCAAAAGGACGAACAAAGGATCCCCGACCAGGGTTAGGACTATAGAGAAAGACACGAGAAAGAAATTAAATCAAAGTTCTGGCAATAAAAACCTACCAGAGTAAAGTTAATATTGAAATAAACCGGAGGTATGTTAGAGGCTGTCAGAAAAAGTGGTAGCCTCAAACAATAGGAAAATCCCATAGGAAAATATTTGTGGTCGACT
Source organism: Ambystoma mexicanum (assembly GCF_040938575.1). NCBI lineage: Eukaryota > Metazoa > Chordata > Amphibia > Caudata > Ambystomatidae > Ambystoma > Ambystoma mexicanum. Next base: position 326,805,145 of record NC_090938.1, read on the forward strand.
ATTTATGGTAGAAACCACTGCCACCAGCCAGAAACTTTTGAGAGAGGGACTCTACGGTAGCCCCTCGAAAATGAACAGTAGGGAAACACTATTAACCCTTTCCAGTACTTCCATATTAAGATGGGTTGTACTGGTTTTGTTCATCAAGATTGACTAGTAAAGTCAATTGGGACTTTACATGCCCTGGGAGACAGTAGTCAGTCCCAGGGTATGGAGTCTATGTATGGGGGTCGCTACGACACCCCTGTGGTACGGCACGGAGGGTGCTATGTACCACACATGTAAAAAGATGGATCCTATGAGGGTGAGAAAATCCCCATAGACCATAGGTACACAAGATAGCCTAAAACATACACTAGCAATCTGTCTAAGAGTGGAAAAAAGGTCTCACTCTTAGCAAGAGAAAAAAACAAACCCCTCAAAGCCAGCAAAGCTGCTGGGGGACTCTACAGGTAAGGGAAATTAGCCATAGAATGAGAATTCTCCCTAACGCTTGCCCCCCCCAGACTAAGGGACAGGAGGATCTAATCCACTCCTGGATGAGTCTCTTACCTCTAATCGGTTAAAAACATCCTAGAGAGACCATCAGCATTTTGGTGGTGACATACTGACCTGTGCTCAATGGTAAAATCAAACCCTTGGAGGCAGATTGACCATTTTAGCAGTTTTGGGTTTTCCCCTTTCATTTGTATCAACCATCTCAAGGTTTGGTGGTCAGTCTGAATCGTGAAAGTAGAACCATACAAGTATGGCCTAAACGTCTTCAGAGACCACACAATGGCAAAACATTCTCTCTCAATAGTTGGCCACCTTATCTCAGGTCCCTTCAGTTTCCTACTGATGAAGCAAATGGGGTGTTCCCTACCTTTCTCATCCAGCTGACTAAGGACTGCACCTATGCCTGTATTTGAAGCATCTGTATGCACAATTAAGGGTTGGGGTAGTCAGGAGCTCTTAGGACTGGAGCTTGACAAAGGGCTCTTTTTAGGCGTTCAAAGGCCTGATTGCACTCCTCATTCCATTTGACCTTTTTAGGGAATTTAGGAGAGTAGATCACATTCAGTGGAGAAGCTATGGTCCTATAGTTCTCAATGAAATTCCTGTAATACTCATTGAGACCTAAGAAGGCTCTCACCTTGGTTTGAGTAGTAGGTGTTGTTTAATTTTGCACAGCTTCTATCTTGCTGAGCAAAGGCCTTATTTCTCCAACTCCTAACTCATGTCCAAGGTAGACCACTTTACTCTGAACAATTTGACATTTGCTTGCCTTTATGGTCAGTTGGGCCTTCTCAAGGGCCTGCAAAACATATTCTAGATGGTTAACATGTTCTTTCCAAGTAGTGCTGAACACTGCAATATCATCCAAGTATGCCATGCAGAAGTCCTCCATCCCATTCAGAACCTGGTTAACCATCCTTTGGAATGTAGCAGGTGCTTTCATTAAATCAAAAGGCATAACCTTAAATTGGTATAAGTCAACTGGGGTGGAGAATGCAGTTTCTTTCCTTGGCATGGTCCGTCAGGGCTATTTGCCAATAGCCTGACATGAGATCAAATGTGCTGGCCCTAGTCTATCCACCAGCTCATCTGTCCATGGCAGAAGATGGGCATCAGTCTTAGTGACTGCATTTAGAGCTCTATAGTCCACACAGAATCTCAACTCCTTGGATCCTGCCTTTGGTACTAACATAACTAGGTTTGACCATGGACTAGTAGAGGGTTCTATTACCCCGAGATCAAGCATCTTTCTGACCTCTCCTTTAATGTGGGTTCTTACATTTTCTGACAATCTGTAACCTCTGCTTTTGACAGGTAAACAGTCACCAGTGTTTATGTCATGCTGGCCAAAGGGTTCAAGCCTGGTGAAAGTTTAAACAAGGGGGCAATTGATTTAACAAAACTTTGCACTCCTCCAGTTGTTCAGAAGTCAGATTAGAAGAGAGATTAACTCCTTTTATTTGCTCATCTAAAGGCTTGCTTCTGAGAAGGCCTCTTGAGCTGAAGCTAGAAGCAAAGCTCTCAGTTCTGGTCTCGAGACATAAGCTTTTAGACAGTTGATGTGAAAGACTCTGGGAGCCTCCTTAGGATTGCCTAAATCCACTAAATAGTTCACCTCTCCAAGTTTTCCCACAATCTTGAAGGGTCCTATCCACTTGTCCTGCAAGGCCCTCTGCCTTGTTGGCACCATAACAAGAACTAGCTGGTCTTGAGCAAACTCAGCCATGTTGGCCTTCTGGTCATGCCAATGCTTAACCAGAGCCTGACCTGCTTTCAAGTTATCACTTGCCTCAGCCATCAGGTGTGACATTCTCCTCCAGAGTCCTATCACATAGTCAGTCACTCTGACTGGATGGCCATAGAGAAGCTCGAAGGGACTGTAACCTACTCCCTCCTGAGGGTCTTCTCTATATGCAAAGAGAAGGCATCGCAGTAGAAGATCCCACTTTTTCTTAAGGGGGTCTTCTAAAGATCCTATCATGATCTTCATGGTTCTGTTAAACCTTTCTACTAACCCATTTGTCTGAGGGTGGTATGCTGTTGAGAACTTGTAGGTAACTCCACAGTTTTTCCATATGGCCTTCATGTAGTGGGACATAATATTTGACCCCCTATTGGATATTACCTCCTTAGGAAACCCAACCCTGGTAAAAATACCATGGAGGGCCTTAGCCACAGCCTGAGCTGTAACAGTTCTCATAGGAATTGCTTCAGGGTACCTAGTAGCATGGTCTATTGCAACAAGGATAAACCTGTTGCCTGAAGAGGTTGGAGAGTCAAGAGGACCGACAATGTCGATTCCTACCTTCTCAAATGGTACTCCCACCACAGGGAGAGGCACTAAGGGTGCCACGTTCTTGGATCCACTCTTACCAGAAGTTTGGCAGGTGTGGCAACTCTTGCAGTATTTTTCTACCTTAGCCCCCATTTTAGGCCAATAAAAGTAGAGAGAGAGCCTTTCCTTGGTCTTCTTGAAACTCAAGTGACCAGCCCAAGGTGTCTCATGGGCTAGTTGCACAAATTGGAGTCTGTTCTCTTGGAGCACTACAAGTCTTTTGTAGTCTCCGGGGGTTGACTCAGTTGGTTCACTATAGAAGAGGCCATCTTCCCAGTGTAACCTATACTTCCCAGGCTCTTGCCCATCAAGCTGAGAAGCTGCCTGGTGGCAAAGACCTTCCATAGATGGACATTCCCTTTGTCCCCTACTGAAGTCTGCCCTGTTGGGGCCACCTTCTGCCAGTAAAGACCGCAGTTTAGGATGGTCCAAAGGGTCCAGATCTCCAATAGGATCTTGGCCTCCTACTAGATCTGAGTCCTCAGATTTTAGTTCAGCCTCAGATGGAGGTGGAATCACAGGAGAGATTTTGGCTAACCTAGGAGATCTCCTGGTTGACAGTACTGGAGTGCTTTCTGCTGATTTCTTTTTAGAAGTCTTGGGTTTCCCCTTTGCGTTTGGTTGTCTCAAAATTTAAGTTAGTAACTCCAGTGGAGTAGGAGTGATTTCTTTTTCCATCATCTCCTTAGGAGAGCCTCTTAAGGTCCTCTCCCTTGCAGGTCTGGTGAGCTCATGTAATCTCTTACTAGGAGGTCTGAGAGTACTTGACACTACTCCAAGATCTTTCAGATCATTGCCCAACAACACCCTTCCAGGTACATCAGATTAGATACTAACAGGTATTCTGACAGTCATGGCATTGGACTTGATGAGAGCTGGTAACTGGGGAAGCATCTGCACAGGCCCTGCAGTTACCTTGAAAAAGGATTCATCCACCAAAAGTATGCTGGACCCAGTGTCCCTAATGGCAGGGGTCTCCTGACCATTCACTAGGACACTGACCTTAGAATTATACACATCTAAATTCTGTTGTTCCCACAACTCCAAGGATACTAATGATACACTAGCTGAGACTCAGGTGGGGTCTCAGCAAGCAGTTGTAGGTTTCCACTGGTCACTGGTACTTCCTCATCTGGAGTGAAGGCTAAGAAGACCGTGTGGATCCTTGAAGCTTTACCCTTACATCTGGGATCCCCTTTCACATTGTCAGTTGAACCACAAACATAACATTTCCCAAATGTCTTTACGAATGGTGGCTTGTTCTGACCTCCTTCTGGTCTGGGATCAGAAGGTACACTAGCCTGATTAGGTTTCCCTTGTGGTTTACCCTTAGAAATGTGTTTGTGGCCCTCTTTGGAATTGGAATTATTTGAATTCTCTTTGTTGTCTTTCTTAGGCTGCTTTCCCTCATCCTTTTTTCTGAGTGACCCCAAAATCCTTGTGAGTAGCCCTGTTGGCAACCCACAAGTCAGCAGCCATAGCTAGTTTCATGGAATCTAGTTCTTTTAAATCAGCCAAGTTCTGTCGGTGTCTGAGCTCAGGACAGCAGGCATCATAGATAGACTCCAACATTACACGATTTCTCATTCCTTCATAAGTGTTCACTCTGCAACCCTTAATCCATCCCTCTAAGTTTTTCAAACACTCATTCACCCAAGTAGCCCAAAGGGTACTATCATGCTTTTTGAGGGTCCTAAACTTCTTAAGGTACTGGGAAGGGGGTCTTCCCAAATCTAGCTATTAAAGCTAACTTCACACATTCATAGTCCATCCTATCCACCTTCTCCAACTCCATTACCACATTAGATGCAACAGGGGGGAGCCTAGATAACAACCAGGGGATCAACTGATTCCCTGTGATGTCCTGGAGCCCATGATTGTACTCAAACATAGCTAACCAATCTAACACATCCAACTTAGGTTCATACATATGCACAATCTCTTTAGGCATCTGGGGTCTTTTTGGACTGGAGGATCTAGAGGATTCAGGGAGAGAAGCTTTTTCCGAAGACAATTTCTTCATCTCTAGCTCATGGTTGAGCTCTATTTCTTTGAGCCTTAGTTCTTGATGTCTCTTTTCAGTTTGGGCACTCATTCTTTTTAATTCCAGTTCAAGTCTAATTTTTTGTATAGTGATACATTCAGAACTTAATGTGGGACCTGACAATGGTCCAGTAGCTATTGGTTGAGGTCTTTGAGCAGGCAGAGGGCCAGAGGGGGTGACATTGTTATCTTCCTCTTTCTCATCTGTTTCAACAATAACATCATCACCATTGTCATCCTCAATGTTTGCTACATTTGCTGGAGGGGTAGGCACTACAGCTCCACTATCCAGACTTTGTTTTTCTAACAATCTTTCAATCATTTCTAATTTCTTGCCTTTGACAGGAAGCCCTTTCTGTCTACACAGATCCCTTAAATAATTAGCAGTATTAGTAAGGAGGGTCTCCTGGCTGTAACTTTCCATCTTTTACTTTTTCTTTTCATTAACTTTTTGTGATTGTTAAGCCTTTTGGTTAATTGAACCAAGGTACTAGCAGCACTCTAAAATGTAAATCCAATACTTTTATCCTCACTGCTGTACACCACTGTTATGCAGAAACCTGTGCAGTTCCCTTAGGGAGCACTCCAGAAGATTAAGACTACAGGTATATGCAATAAATCCCCTTTGGTATCAGTCTGTACCACAAAGATTTAGTTGGTAGCTGTGGCTAAGCAGTCAGACTTATCTCAAGATGGAGAGGAGCAGTATTCAGGGTTTACACAATAGGACTACAGTACTATGGCAAAAGGAAACCCTGACCAAAGCTTTGTATTAAAAAGAATATATATTTATTTTACACACTTCTAATTCAACACATCAATCACAGGTATTAAAGCAAGTTAAAATAGTCACAAAAAGTATACACAACTCCCTAATTATATTGTAGACAAGTTTGAGCCAGAGTGAAAATTGAGCAAAATGGCACAGTATAAACTGAGCAAAAATGGCACCAATTTCTCAAAAGTGAGGGAAAGGACAAGTTATAAAGAGTTGACCTCTTAAACACTCTAGCAGCACTTCCCATGTGGATTTTGAACACGTTTAGGCAAGGTAGCACTTTAGCAATAGTATTACATGGGTGAAAACCGAGCCAAATGGCACTTCAACAATACTTAGGAGGGAAGGAAGAGTGGTTATAAGAGTTTTTGGTGCACCAACACAGTTGAGGATGAAAAGCAATCTAGTGACGGCAGTTGTAACAGATTTAGTCAAAGTCAATAGGCCTTTGCCAGAGTTAGTGGAACAGGGCAATGTGCCCAGGATCAAAGTGTTCTCGTAGCTGCAGTCAAGCCTTTGGTTTAACGATTCAAAAGGAGGGTGCAGAAGGTAAAAGATAATGTTAGTCGATAGGGGCGGCCAACCCTGGAGGTAGGTAAAGGATTTCAAACACCTTTAGCAGAACCCTGCAAAACGGAAGGCCCGACGGAACAATGTACCTGAAAAAGTGGAAGCGGCTCCTGCGGTGGTTCCTGGCAGTTCCTGCAGTTCGTGTTGTCCAGCAGAGGAAGAGATGCTTTTGTCGTGGAGGAAGGTTCAAGTTACTGCACTGCTCAGGGAAGAAGCCAGCCGTGGTGATGCCGAAACGGATTAAAAGGTGTGCTCCTTTAAATCGCGGACGTGGTGGACGGGTGCCTGGCTATACGGTCTCCGAGTGCAGGGCACTGGCGATTCGACCAAGGCAGGTCCTGGAAGGCAATTGGCAAACTGGTTGGCCCCACCAGCTCAAGGGAAGAAGGCTCTTGCTGATGAAGATCTTCTCTCGTCGTGTGGAGAAAAGTGGTGAGACGCTGCAGCAGGGATTCACTGGTGGTTCAGTTGTTGCAGATGTCTTTGGCTTCTCTCCTATTCGGCTTCCTAGTTCCAGTGGCAACGTCTTGTCCTCCAGTCCTCAGGACCCTGCTTTAATGCAGCAAGACCCCCATTCATACAGCCTAGCTGTCACTCACCCTGTGGGGTGGCTCTCCCGGCGGGAGAACCCCCCAGCCTATCAGGGCAGAGTGCGACTTGGATTGCGTAGGCAACCCTGTCCAGGGTGCCTATTCTCCCTCCCACACATCCTGTCTACCCCAGACACATTGGCGCCTAGAGGAGGGCTTCTGTGCAGACCTGGGTTAGGACTATAGAGAAAGACACGAGAAAGAAATTAAATCAAAGTTCTGGCAATAAAAACCTATCGGAGTAAAGTTAATATTAAAATAAACCAGCGGTATGTTAGAGGCTCTCAGTAAAAGTGGTAGCCTCGAAAAATGGGAAATCCCATAGGAAAATATTTGCGGTCTAATATTTATGGTAGAAACCACTGCCACCAGCCAGAAACTTTTGAGAGAGGGACTGTACAGTACCCCCTCGAAAATGAACACTAGGGAAACACTATTAATCCTTTCCAGTGCTTCCATATTAAGATGGGTTGTACTGGTTTTGTTCATAAAGATTGACTAGTAACGTCAATCGGGACTTTACATGCCCTGGGAGACAGTAGTCAGTCCGAGGGTGTGGAGTCTATGTTTGGGGGTCGCTACGACACCCCTGTGGTACGGCACGGAGGGTGCTGTGTACCACACATGTAAAAAGATGGATCCTATGAGGGTGAGAAAATCCCCATAGACCATAAGCACACAAGATAGCCTAAAACATACACTAGCAATTTGTCTAAGAGTGGGAAAAAGGGTCCCACTTTTAGCAGGAGAAAAAAACAAACCTCTCAAATCCAGCAAAGCTGCTGGGGGACTCTATAGGTAAGGGAAATTAGACATAGAATGAGAATTCTCCCTAACACTTGATTATTGATGAGCATGTGAAATCCGCTGTATGCCTGAAAGGAGTTATAAAAATATGGGTCCCAAAGAAGCACTTGTTCAGACGAGGATGTCTTGATGTGCAGAGTAGTGAGATAGTGGTTGATGAATTGCCCAGAGGGGAGAGTGTAGAGGAAGAGCCAAAAGCCCCTACCAAAAGCTCGGCCCCCATGTTGCATGTATGTTGGGAACCGGATATTACGACACATGCAGTATGAGTGAGGGTGCCTGTACTGCAGAGAATTCATGCAAGAAAATATATACTAAGAAAACCCTATATGCATTCACAAAGATATGATGGCCTTTTGGATAAAGTCCCGAAAGAAGTGTGAAAATGAGTAAGAAAGAGGAAATGGTGACATCATGCGGAGCAGAACTGACGCGCCCTGAAAAGATATGAAAGTCAAAAGAACATAGATATTCTATTGGATCTGGAGAGGAGGTGTCGAAGACGAGCAACATTTCAGGATCAAAATGAAGATGCGCATGCAAAGAAACAAGTCATTTTACAATTGTACAGACGCAGTAACGCATATAGATGAAGTGATCTTAAGGCTGGCTACGTAGTGAATAGATTGTGGCGATACGCCAATGTATATAGATAGGAAAGTATAGAACCTGGATGCACTTTAGCAAGGCTTGAACCCCGTGATTGCAAAGGGTTTTTAGTGTGGCGCAGTTGGAAAACAGCAAATGCCGAAGGAGAAATTCAAGAAAGGCTGGGCTGGCCCAGCACCAAGAGTCGAGGCCACCGTGAGCCTGGGTGTCCATCCAGTAGTTACATGAACGTGAGAAAGAAACAAACTCTGAAGCATAATGAAAAAACGCTCAAGCCATCAAGAGTTCAACATTTAATAATATTAAATGCAGCAAAGAGCTCGAAAACGTGGTCTCTGTCCCATGGTCAGATTGAAATAGAATTTGGGTCGAGCTACACCGACACCAGAAGATAAACCATGCCACACTCCCTTTTATTCTGAGGCACAGGGAGCTTCTGCAAGGCCAAGTTCAAAGCCTTAATTGAATGGCAGACCGCAAGAGCGATGACGGATGTTAGACTAATTGGGTGGGAAGCTATGGTGAAGACCAGCCCACAGGCACCTGATTCTCCAGCCTACGTGCTGCTAGCATGTGGAATATTCCAGAAGGGTACAAGGGTGCCGACCAATTGTAGAGAGCCACATAGCAGAGAGCCCTATAGTTTGTATAACCAATGGATCGTTATTTATTTTATGACAATGAAGATGACTTGCACTAGAGGAGGGCTTAGTTATCCACCTGATGTTAGAGACCAAATCACTGCCCCTGTTAGTATGGAATGTATACTTAGATGTTCCCTCCTATCACAACCACAGGTAGGTTTTTGTAGTATGCCACGTAGTGTGACATCACCGATGAAAAGTTTTGACTTCAAAAGTTGTGTTTTTCATTAAATGTGTTGAGAGAAAGCGAGCAAACGCTTGTTGATGTCCATTGTAACTCCCTGTTTTAGATAATTGCAAATAAAACAGCACCTTGTTTTGGCAACTTCCTGAGTTGTTTTGATTATTTATGTATGAGTACAATCTGCATCCCCATCCATCTCTAAGCATTGCTACCTCGTCTAAAAGTGCCCTAGGTCTATTGGTTCAAGACCATAGGAGATATAAAGCAAAACATCTGGAGGGCTGCAGGTTGCCCACAATTGGCCACACTGAAATCATGAAATCAATGTTTCATCTGGCTCACTAGCTCCCCTTTAAACTGCTGATGCATAGATGTGACCCACCAGGTAATGATAGGATGATAACATGTACACTTTGAGATAAAATACAATTAGACACGTAAAGATATTCTAACAATTATTATGTGCTTCGTTTCCTGATTACAAGTTCAGTGTGGGGAAAACAAATATCTTTATTCTTAAAGTGCTGAGATGGATAAGAGGTACACAATAATAATGCTATCAAGTTTTTGCGTAGCACGCCTTGCCAGATGCCTAAAGATTCCAATTGTAGTAATATTAGGTGTAACTATTATCCCATGTAATGGTACTCAGTTTGTTTACTTCAGAAGGATGCAGTCTTGAGTTGACCCTGCCCTGCAGAAAGGTCGGAAGAGAGCCTTGACCTGCCCATCTGGCCGTCAATAATGTCACTCTACTCACTTGATTGACTTCGGAAGAAGAAGTGCCGAGCTGGCTGACTTGGCACAGCCGGGATTGGAACTTGCAATGTGCAGGCTGGCCCCATGTCAGAGGCACGCGCTGATTGCATGAGCTTTATGCCTGGGGAAACGCAGAGCTCTAAATTTATGTCCAAAGAAAGAAACAAAAACATGCTTTCTTTTAAGTCAAATAGCAAAACACATTCCATATATTTGGGATGAAATGGTGGGTGTGGCAGCCCCATGAAATAGCAGCTTGCAGTTGTGGGGTTGGCATCTATGCTCCCTGTGAATGCCCTCAGCTGTGGCACAGTGCGTATACTGGCCTTGTATTGTTAGTGCACGCTGGAAATGTTTCTCCTACCTTAACTCCTGCAGTGCAAAAGAACCGAGTGCCTTCACTCCGAGGATCCTCCACCTCCAAGCCTATTTTCTCTGCTATTTTTAAGTTCCCGTCTGGTGCACCGATCAGGGCACGAAGAGCAAAGTATCCTGGATCAGGATCGGGAGCTAAATCCTTCCCCTCCTGCGGGAAATTAATTCTCCTCTTTTTCTGGAGTCACGGAAGATGTTTTTAAAATGTTTCTGATGATTTGTAAGGCACTATGTACAAAATACAGACGCTTTGTCACACGTCAATGGACAGAACAATTACCAATCGGGTTCCATTGCAAGAGAGAGGTATTTATCTCCCCTTACGCATGTTCTGGATCAGGGGTCTCCAATCTTTACATTAGCAAGAGCTACCTACTTGTATTTAATGGCCAATAGGTGGTAGCTACTAGCGAGTGCTAGATGGGTTGGGTGATGATGCCTATGACAATGTGTACCAAGATTTGTTTGGGCTGTTTATTTGCTATCTATATAAAAAAGGAATAACATATGCGTTTAACTTCAAAAACATCTTTATTTCATTATTTTTGATTAGTAGCTGCCTCCTAAAAATTGTCAAGCGTATCAGAATGTAGCAAAAAAACAATCGGGACATTCAGTGTGTGAAGTGTAGCACTGTACACCATCTATCAGTGCTCAGTAATCTGGTGTCTAGCTTGAAACAGCAACAGCACAGGTTTGATATCAGGATGTTTATGTCTAAAAAAGGCAGATTCGCAGAGATAGGCAATCACATTCGCTGGTAGTGCAGATACTCTCCTTGCCATAAAGTTTACCTACCTTTTAGGATCACAGACAGCTTGCACTGGGAACATTATTTTCATAATTTCTGTGTATTATTGAAAAATGCTTCTTAATTTTACTCTTTTTTTCCCCACTGTAAATTCGTCACCATATATTAAAAATGCACATTTTCTTTTTATGCTAGAAGAAAACGAAATGGGGTTTCCACTGTGGATGGAAATGGTACATCTTTTGCCTTTTGTTGGATGGTGCTCAGGAGCAATGCGTTTGTCTTGGAAGCAAGACAATGCAGAACAACAATACAGCGTAACCCAGGTTCAATCCTGATCCCGCTCTTAGAAACCACTCGTTGGTATTAAGCGTGTTATTAAAGAACAATTACAGTTATCATTAATTCATTCAGGATTTCAACAAGGATAGTTTATTTGTTTCCGTTGGGGCTGCATGTGCAATACCAATCTGAGGAGCATTTCAATCAATGTGTTGCATGGTATTAAAACAATTCAGTACATACTATGTTCTGCTTTGTCAAAAAATAAAATCCACTGCCAATTTAGCATATCCCCATTTCATGTAAATTGCTCAAAAGCTAGGCCACAGAATTCAGCTAAGGAAAAGAAAGCCAAAGCCTACTTGGTTGACTACCCTTAAATGTTTTTATGTCAAAACAATAGGTAAATCACAGAGCTAAATTACCATTACATTTTATAGTGATGACTTGCTCACAGGATCACTGCATCTCCCTGCAGGAATCATGCAGGTCATTCTTGTGCATGACCAATGGGCTATGCCTGGCTTTCACGTACAGCTCTGTCAGACATAGGGAAGACTCCAGATTCACAGAAATGGGTTGAAATGGCAATTCTGACATTGTTTGCAATGGCATCAACATCTGTTTTACAGTGGCAGTGTCGCATAGTGCTGGCATATCCCATGTACTGTTGGTGACCAGGCATCTATTGGAATTTTCCACATGTTATAGAATTACTTGTGCATTGCATGGTGTTTTATCAAATTCTTAGCAAATATATTGCTCATAAATTGCACCAGTTCAACCCAGTATTGAAAGGCTGAACATCCCTTGTCTGAATTTGAACATATGCATACAGGTCCCCACAGATCCCTGTAGATCTCCCGGTTTGTGTACATAGCCAAAGTGGAACAACTCTATGAATTGTTCTCCCATCCCATTGCTATGCTCGATGTTCTCTCCCTGTATTAACCACCTAGTTTTGTACAGTACTCTGTTACTTAGTAACTAGGTTTAAGCTATATTAATAATATTCATATCAAAATATATACAGACAAAACACTGCTCACTTTTCTCATCTAATTACTTTATTTGTACTCTTGTTTCATAAAACATAGGCTGAAACAAAACTCTCACATCATGTTTTTTAAGTCCTGGCATTGTCAGCACATGTAATTTTACATTGCTGTTTAGTTTTATAAATGTAAGTGGACAAGCACCAGAATGCAGGGCAGCTAGTATTTTTACACATTTACTTAAATGCAAAATTGCCATCAGCGCTTTAATTCCTGTACTGGAACACACATAGAGGTGGGCTCCTCCATATCACTGCAAATTGATTGTTAACCTTTAATACAATTTGGCGGCTAATGTCTTAAAATAGTGAACTCAGTATTTTCAAATAAAAAATAAATAATTCACATCCTTATCAGAAGCAGCACAACATACCGTTAGAAGTACCTTTTTGTCTTGCAAGCTGGCACTCAGAGACTACCACGGATTGTCTTTTTCCACACCCGCATACACACACACTCACACACACACACATGCAGAGCAAAAAAAGATTACAGCTGTAACTTTTTATTCCCCATTCTGTTTGAAAGCCTACAATTACCAGCATGCAAAGTAATGCTAACTGAAATTAATCTAAATACACAGTGAGACTGATGCGATCATAGCCCCAGCTTTGTTTCACATGGCATGCAGATTTATATATCCCTTCCCTTTCTAATCAGCCATCATTTACACCTCTTGTTGACAATGCCATAACACACATTTCCCATTTACTTTTGTTATTGATAGTTAACTCCTTGTTCGGAAACGGCCCCGAAGTATTCACGCCCTGATGCTTCCCCTCCTCTCAGCATCGACTTGAGAAACCAAAATAAACACCCATTGATCATATTGATGTTTGGTGCAAGGGGCTATCTGGAAGCCTCGGGAGGGCTACCAATGGCTTGCGAACTATTGGTTGGAAACCCTGGTTCTAGACTGAAGGAGTGGCACACTTATCAGAAATATGAGAAACGTCGGCTAGCCGCAGTTCCAAGGTGAAATGTGGCTCATTTATGACCCAGCATGATTCCTGGCCAAGGCTAAGACTGCTGGTTTGCAGCTCATCCCCTTACCTGCACAGGCTGTTCCACACTTACCAAAGCAAGTAGCCGGTTAGGTAAAGCTTAGAACACAGGCAGAACAACTGTGCTTGCATTCCAAACGGGAATTCCTACAGGCAAAGAGGTATGTTGCAGGGGTCCGATCCTTCTCAGACCAACTGCCCATTGGTAACTTCACACCACATTTCTTCACTGAGTCTGTGCAGGCGGGTTCTTGCCCATTGCAGTCGCTCCATTCTGTCTTGCTCTTCATGTCCTTGGACCTCTCTTCGCAATCACCCCTGGCATCACTATGTGACTCTTCCCCATCCCTGTGGTATGACGTGTATGATTCTCGCCTTTCCTCCTCACTGTCACTTTGGTACCTCCTTAACTTTCTTGAAATGAGATGAGTTCCAGGTCACTTGACGACTCCCATTCTCTGCTGTCACCATGGATCCCTTCTTCTGAATGACCACCAGGGGGTCCAGATTGAATGCGTGGTAAACTTGTGTGTCTAGGTGGATGAACGAAAAACGATCACCACATCCCTCACCACCATGCCAGATTCCTTTGCTTGGTGTTTGGCATCCCCATAGGTCTTCTTCTTTTCTTTAGCCTGTTTGTCTAGCTCTTTCATCTTCTCATCTTATTTATTTTTATTCTTGTAACACGCCACATGCCCGTAGGCCTCAGGGCACACAAGATATTTTCCAGATAAGCCTCCTTGGGCATCGGGAGGTGGGGTATGCTCATTCTTATGTTGCGTCCAAACATTAACCATGAGGCACACTTTCCAGTTGTACTGTGAGGCGTGCTTCCGTAGTCCCTCAGCAGTTGATACAATAACTGCTCAATTGCTCTGATGGTCAAGTGTGCAATCTTCAGAGCTCTCTTCAAATTTCCCATGAATCTTGCCATGATATCTTTGGTTTGACGCCATAATCGGGTAACCCAGTGATGGCAAAACCCATGTATTCAGCAAAGGTTTGAAAGTCTTGGCTGGTAAATGGGGGTCCATTATCCAACTTGTCCACCTGGACAATGGCATATGCCGCAAAGATCCTGTCCAAGGCTGGGATAACATGGTGAGTCACCGTAGGCGCAACTATGTGTGCCTCAGGGAATCGTGATTATTCATCCACCGCCACTAGTATGTACTGCCCAGCCTCCATTGGCCCAAAGAAGTCAACAGAAACTTCTTCCCACACTCTCTCCATCATCCCACACTCTCTCCATCAGTTGTGTCATTTGAAGGGGTTCTGGGCATGTTTGGGGTGTTATGACACAGCAAGTGAGACACCTCTTTAACATTTCACCCACTTGGCCGTCCAGCTGCAGGGACCACACTTTTTGCTGTAGTAACTGTTTTGTTGATAGAATGCCCTTATGTCCTCCGTGTATTAATTGAACCACCTGGCATTTCAATGTGACTGGTACCAGGAGCCTTTTTCATTTTAGCAGTAGTCCATCTTCTGATAGCAAGAGTTATTCTTTCACCAGTGCCATGCTCTGAACTTTTTGTGATGCTCCTTCCCCCATTTTCTTAGCGTGTTTCCACCGTCCCATCTTCAGGCTCTCAGCAATGATTTGAAATTCGCTGTCTCGATCACAGTCTTGTAATAGCTTCAGGTTGTCCACTCCCGCTGAGTTCACCTGGTGTATTACATTGTGGATATATCCGCCTGCTAACGATGGTTCAGGGGTCACTGTTTCCAACGGGTGTCTTGATAAGAAGGCAGCAGGATTTTCCTCTTTTCTAGGGTGATGAATGATATCAAAAGCATAGTCTTGCAGTCCCAGTCCCCATTTTGCTATCCTGGGAGGCATCCTTGCCTGAGGATTACTGCAAATGAAGAGTAATGCCTGATGATCTGTTATGATGGTGAAAGGTTTTCCATATAGAATCAGACAGAAATGTTCACAGGGCCTCACCACTGCCAAACCCTCTTTTTCTACTTATGTAAATGCTTGCTACATTTTGGACAGACTCCTGCAGATATATAAAACGATGTGCCTCTTTTTCCAAGGAGTCTTCATCTTGGACCAGTATGGCCCCTAGCCCCACCAGGCTGGCATCCACCATTATTTCAGTGCACCCTGCTGTGTAAAAGTATGCCATGTTGTCGGCTGTCGCACTTCTCTGACTAATGATGTCACATGCTTTCTGACATTCCATGGACCACGGGAACATGGTATGTTATTTTGTTAATGCACTCAGGGGTCCACTGACCGTTGCAAAGTCCTTCATGTGCCTGGTGCAGTCGCTAGCAAGCCCTAGGAATGGCCGTACTTCTGACAAGTTGGTGGGTGAAGTGTTTTGTTTAAGGCGGCTACCTTCTCCGGGTCTGGTGTCATAACCTGGGCTGAGAAAAAGTGACCAAAGAATCTGAGCGTGCCTTTGTGAAATTCATATTTGTCCATGTTCAGCATGAGGTTTGCCGCTGCCAGCATCATACACACTTGGACTAGGGTGTTATTGTGTTGTCCCATGTTGGTCAGAATGTCATCACTGTAATGCAAGCAGTTTGGGATGTGCTTGATGAGATTGTGTATTTCTTTTATTTTTTATTTTATTTATTTGCATTTATAAAGCACACAAACAGCCCTTGGGCATCGAGGTGCTGTTACAGAAGGCTTACTTAGTTACATAAGTGCTTACAGAAGATACAAGTTAGTTACAGAGGTGAGCGAGGGTATTTACAGATCTTTTTTACAGACAGGTGCAACCAAAAGTAGGCACAGAACATAGAAGAACCAAACTCCATGTTGGAGGGAGGCTGCACACAACAATGCAAGGAGTCAAATCGGTGGGCACAATAGCGGAGCCATACCCCATGTTGCAGGCCAGCTGCACACAACAATGCAAAGAGTCAATTTGGTGGGCACAATGGTGGAGCCATACCCCATGTTGGAGGGCGACTGCACACAACCATGCAAGAGTCAATTTGGTGGGCACAATGGTGGAGCCTTCCCCCATGTTGCAAGCGGGCTGCACACAGCAGTGCAAGCGTCAATTTGGTGGGCACAATGGTGGAGCCATACCCATGTTGCAGGGGGAAGGTAGGAAAGGTTAATGCTTGCTAGGGAGGCATATCCACTTGTTACATGGGTTGCATCATACATACAAGAACATGGTGCATCACGGGAATTGTGACTCTGTGCTAGTTTCAGGAAGCAGTGACTACTAGGGAGGCCTGATCTCAACAAGAAGCAAAGGAACTCAGTGAAGCAGGAAAGGAAGTTAAGCGAGACACAGCTCTTGCTGTTAGCAAGCAGGTAGTGGATATGGCAACGTGAACGTTGGGAGGTAAGCCGGCAGCAGCAGGCGGGTGTCAGTTGACGTGGTATGTGGAATGGTAGGCACATGAGAGGTAAATGGGAGTAGTGGGAGAAATAGCAATCTAAGCAGCATGCAGAATGTGGCATGCTGGATAGATAAGGAGGGGGAGAGATGTAGGCAGCGCTGATAGTATAGCGAAAGGTCGGTATTGAGTAGGCCTGAGTTAGTAAATCTTGGCTTGGAAGATCTCTGTGGCTGACGACACTCCGAAGCTGAATCTCTTGTATCAGTATAGACCCACATGTGTCACAATGGTGGTCATATACCTTGATTCTGGGCTCAATTCAAGCTGGTGATAGTCCTAGTGCAGGTCTAACTTTGAAAAGACTCGGGCCCCATTAAGCAAATGTATCATGTTCATGATGCAGGGGGCTGGATGCCACTCCATCAGGATTACTTTATTGGGTCTTGTAGGCGTGACATGGAATCGCAAGTATGACACTGACACAATGGGTACACTTTGTAAAACCTTTATTGGAATGGTTGGGGTCGGAGAAACTCCTAGTCTGCCCTATAACTAAGATGGTGGTAGTCTCGACCATCAAGTAAGAAATAGCGCAGTCCTAGTGGAGTCTTGCAAATCAAAATGGCCTACTCTAACAAAACGTAATGCCTGCCCTATCTCTTGTACAAAAAGTGAGCAAAGGAGAAATGTATGCAAAAGAACATGGATTGAAACCCGTCTGGCCTTCCACGTTTCAGTCTCTTCTCTCGACTTCCAAAAATAATGTTTCAACCAAAAAGTTCACAATGGTCCCCCTCTGTCAGGCTCAGACCTTTCACCACACCGTTCTCGTAGGTCCCCCTCTGGTGGGCTAAGACCTCTCACAATAAAGTTCAACAGAAACCTGCACCGGGGCTCCCTTCCCCAACCTTACTTCACTTCGGGTCTCCCTCTGTCAGGCTCGGACCACTTTTAGATGTCGAAGGCTTTTGAATGTGTGTGGCTTACTTTTCAGAACACTGCAGGACCACTTTGACTCAAAATGTATAGTTCAACTTTACTTTCCCCTTTCTAGGAGTTACAGTTTTCCATATCGTATCACTGAACTCACAGCCATCTTTTTCTTTAAAGGTAATTCACATGTCTGCCTTTCCTTCTGTCTCATTCACACGCGTACAGCCTTCACTTGTGATAAAATGTTGCTATTTCAAACTTTAGCACACACTGATCTTTCAAGTCACTTGCCAACTCACCGGCTGTGCGTGTTTCTTCTTTGCTTTATGGTTTCCAATTCAAGAGTCAAGGTTAGTACCACAGGCTTGGCCTCGCCTCCCCAACTCTGCCGTTCACCCGGGAGGGTCGCTGGTGTCCTTGAAACACAATGCAGTTTTCTCTTACAGATATGGCCTTCTCCAAGTGTCTCTCATGGCTTTTCAGAGGCAACGACCTTCAGTAGGGAACTCTGGGGTTTTCAGACTTGCTGCTCTTGTTTCTTGGTCAGTCGCTCTGCTCCAATAGGTTTGCCTTCGTCCCAGATGCCCTGCTCATTCTTGTGTTCCGGCTTGCTCAGAATGTGTCTTTGGGTTCTGTCTTTTATTCGTGTGAGGAGAGCTAATTGGTATCAGGCGTATGCACTTAGAATTAAAAGCCAGTCTTTGCCTGACCATATTAGCGGGACATGGCCAGTGCTATGTGTGAAAGTTAATGTTGTTACTCTCAGTCACCCTCTTCCTTGGCCCAGTGTTTGTGTAAAAAGGGGGGGCAGTTGAGACCTCAGAGCATCCTAAAATAAAGGATGGGCTGAATAAACAAAATAGGAAGGAATACCACATCTCGCTGTCGGCTGTCTCACCCCCAATCCCTGAAGACTCCTCACCCAAGTGATCCCCCCATAATGGTCCACCCCCAGGATCTGGATCCAAAGGCGAAGGCCGTGCCCTGGCCACCTGAGAGAGAGATCCCTGGGCACTAGCGGGTGAGACACCCTCTGGTTTCTCACAGTCTCCTCATGTCCACACAGAGTCTGATGGTATCTGTCCCTTTCTTGGGTATGGATATGATGGGGGACACACCGAGAGTATGTCATGCACCAACAGCTTATGCAATTCTTCTTCCATTGGTCTCTGTATTTTCACGGGTATGCACCAATAGTGTTGGGCTACTGGAGGGATGGTTGGATCAATGTACAATTGTATCTGCTTGTGTTTTAGTTTTCCCAGCCCTTTGAACAATGATGGGAACAGTTGTTCCATTCTCACCACTGTGTCAATGTATTTATGTGCCATCAGCCTATATAGCACATACACCAAACCCAGGTCCAGCGCTGCTTTAAAACTCAGTATGCACCCACTTTCAGAGGCCATCTCCAGTGCATGTATGGGTAGACTCTTGGATTGCTACTTGTAGCGACATGTGGCTTCAAAGTATTCCTTACACCGTAATGGCATCTTGGATTCGTGGGTATAGATGTCTACCTCTAATGGTCATAGATGTGGGGCTTTCGGGATGTTCTTATATAGCTCCTCACTGATCACGTTTATCATGGATCCGGTGTCTACTAGAAATTAAGCTTGTAAATTGTTGATTTATAGCAGACGAGTCAGGCTTTTCTCTATTGCTTGTTGGTTCCCTAGTGCATATAAATAACACTTGTGTCTCTGTTCCTCCGACAACAAACTTTACCCACTTTCAGATGGAGATTGTTCTATGAGGTACCTTACATGGTGTCGTGCCCTCCTGGGTTGTCTTGAGGCTGGTGATCGTGCCACCCTCCTGTCAGGTGTTTTCCTCTCCTCAGGGTTTATGTTGTATCTCCTTGGTATCTCCTTGCATTGTCGCACTGTCTTTTTCTGGAGGTGATGGACTGATGATGGGTAGGCCATTGCCACGCTTGAGCCTCTCTTTGACATTGAGCACAATGCTCCATTCATTTTAGGGCTGGACTTATAAAGTTAGGGTTTCCATCTCTGAATGTTGTCTATGCTATACAAGTTATTCACCCTTTTCCTTTACAGGTATAAGTGGAGTTACTAATTTTCTCACACTGACTTCAGTGACTGTATGTATATTACATAGTGTGGTTCTTGTGTGGTTTATTACTGTTGCAATTCATGATTCATTTGTGTTGTTATTGGGCCTATAATAATAGTGTATTTTAATATACTACTATACACCTGTAATTCTTGGTGTTTCACTGTGTGTGCTCATTGGAGACCCCTAATCACTCTCACCCCTCCTGAAATCTAGCCTTGACTGCTCTCCAAGCTACCATGAATTGGTTGGACTAACTTCCCAGAAGTGTTCCCTGTTCATCTAACAAGGGTGGCCTCCTAAACATCTGTCCACCAGGCCAGAGATTAGAAATCCATTCTAACAGGTATCTTTGCTAATTGATAAAAGATGTATCTTGTGGCCGGTCCAACGCTAATGTGATGAGACATTTCATTCTACGGTCTTCGAGTGGACCAAGTGCATCAATGTAAACTTCAAAGTCTCTTACCCATCTCGGCCATCGGGGTCCCACATTGCTTTTATGGTTAGGTCAAATGCCCCTGGTAGCTGTATGGATAGAGATTCCTGTAGGGGTGCCTGAAATGGATTTGTTGGTGTTGCTGCCTCAGTATCAGGTATGTCTTCCTCTGACATTTTCAAGTTGCACAGCAGTTTTTAGTGTAGGAAGTGTCCTGTGGTATCAGATTGATTGGCTAACTGCTCCTCACTTCCCTTTCCACTTGTATTTTATGATGGTGTATGTTCATGCCATCCATGCCTGGGCAGCACATGCGCTGTTGGTGCCATCTTATCTACGGAGTTGCCTGATCCTTGTTTGTTGCACTTGTGTTCAGGCTTGTGCTATTGCTCACTGTGTCTGTGTGGGAGTTTCCTCAGTTCCTAACACATCCATGCCACCCAGTGCTGTCCTGGCCCATCCAATGACTGCTACTACCGTGGCTACACAGATTCCCACGTGACCCTCTGGTACCTTCACGGTACTAAGCAGACTTGTCGCGTGGCGGTGCGATGCATTTGCCTCTGTTCGGTGGTCTCTGGCTTGCAGCGCTGGTTCGACCGCAACATCACCAATGTCTGGTTGTGAGTCCATGGGACATCCGTAGATGTCACACCACATGATTTCCCTACACAGCACACTTCTTATCTGTAAAGAAAGACACAGACACTAAGCAGTAAGAGACATGTCTTTATTCTCTCATGTTCTTACTTAGACTGCACCTTTCCTGTGTCCCCCCTGTGACTTCCTGTCCTGGTCCCTCCCTCAGGTCCCATGTTCTATGTGATAATTTAGAATATTAAAGGATGCACGCAAAAATGACTGGTTTGTTTTGCCCGATTTTGTGCAGCTTTTAATATTCAAAAAACATCAGTGTTCAGCCCCCCCACACTCCCCTGAAAACCAATCTCTTGCTTAAAATCACGGGGTTTCTCCCCAAACCTTCCCTTTAATCCTGTACCCACCCTCCGCAATAACTATCTTTGCCCCCCAGACAGTTACATGCACACTTTCCATCACACAATACACACATACAGGCAAATACTCACCTATGCTGACTTCTGTCTTTTTCTGCCCGTCCCCACTGTACATGTCAGACCCTGCATGCACTTGTGTGCAGCAACGGGTTTGGGGATTTGATTTAAAAGACTCCTGTGAGGTGTCTCAGAGCGGTCTTTCTAAATTGGTATATTGAATTGTCATGAAAATTAAATAGACCATTTCACTTAGTACCTAGATCCCACCCTCCCCTATCAATGTGGACCAACATTCTAAGACACGTCAATGGCAAAGTCCAAAATGGCGTTGCCTCTTTTTCTAGTTTGAGTTATTATGTGGCGCTTGCACTACCTATAGCCGAAACCTTTGCATTAGAGTACAGATAGGGAGAAATGGCATATGAGGAGAGAAAGCTTGTAGGTGTTGTTTGGTTATTTGCCCACCCATTGACTGCACACGGCCATACTAATCTCTTTGGCCATTTCCACCAGTTTCTGCCCTCCCCACCATAAACACCTCCGCATGGGAACTCTTTGAGCTTCCTTTAATCAAGCGTTGCCATCAAACTTTGCACTCAAATTGCCTGCCAGTGTTTTTTCATGTCAGTCTTCTGAGAGTTAATGATTTAATTGGAGCAGTTAACTCGCTACTGGTATAATACAAATGTCTTAACCAGGTCTACCTCACTCTTAGGAAAGATTGATCTTTCTCAAGGCAGCTTTTGGAAGTACCCTGGAACCATTCTGTGGCTGACCAGCTTTGTTTTTGGGCTACCATGCTGCTGGCATCACTGTGCCGAGTTTTAGCCTGGAACTTGGTAGATCCTCAACTGGCCCTCAGGACTACCTCCTGTGAAAGGTCGGCGTCCTAGCATCAATGGAACCTGCAATAGAAGGGAAAGTCTGACCGTGGCTACAGAATCCATTTGCATCACAGTGCGCGGTGTGCACCAAGCGAAAACTGCTTACCTGACCTGAGTCCAGTCCTGAGAGTGGTGCTGCATCAAATTTTTCTGCATTCTTCAACCGAGAGTCCTTGCACCAGCAAAATACACCAACTGGAGTTCTGTTGGAACCTGCAACCCCTGGGAATTGCGGACCACAAATATCAGCGGGAAAAGCAACGTCAGGCATCCTTCCTTTGTTCTGCCAAGTCTGGAGAAGATTCAGACTAAGGGGGGTAAGTTACAGAGTTTCTTACTTACCCCTATACTCCCATTATAAGTCAAAGGGCGTGTAATAAAGCTTAATTCTGACACTTTTGGCTTTGCCATTGCTTGCTTAAGCAAGAATTCTGGTTTTTGGGGCTACTTTTGGGCATTAGTCTAACTTGAACCTAACCCTAAGAACCCTTCACTGGAACCCAGAGACCCTACCTGAATTTGTTCCTGCACCCTAATTTCTGTGGAACTGTATCCTGAACTATTGGGAAAAAGTCCCAAGATAACTTGGGGCTGAACAATTCTAGCTAGGGATCATCTCTGTGGACCTTTTTGTGCATAATCCTTGTCTAACCTTTCCTTTGCAGGAGTATCTGATTTGTGTTATGCCTTATAACCAAGTGCATGTATATATGTATTTAGTTTGATAGTGTTGTGTGATACATATACCTGCTTGTAGTCATTTTTCTGTGTTTTGGCCATAATTAAATAACTGTATTTGTATACATTCTGTCTAAGTGTAATTTGTGATTCACATTGTGTGACCTCATTGTGGACCCTTTACAAGTTCACCCCTTCTGAAGAATTTAGCCTAGACCACCTGTCACTGCTACCTAAACTGCTTTGGCTACAGCTTCCCAGAGTTGTTCCTGTCACAGTATAGGTTGGCCACCAGACCAGAACATAGAAAATCAGTCCTAACACGTGCCACTCGATTTATAAGCACTATGCACATCCTTCACTGAAGGCCTTTAAAAACAGGCATTGTCAAAGCCAACAGTTTTGTCTTGTGTATAAGCATTAGGCATTTGCCAAGAACTACTATTAGATGTCCAGGTACTCGCACCATTTTGCACCTGATACCATAAATGGGCAATTAATACCGCTACGGCAGTGCCTGCCAAGTGCCTTTCCCGGGCCTACAGAAAATCCCAAACTGTTGGCACTGTACACTGAAGCAAGATGTAAATGCTTGTGGTACGTCAGCCTCTGGAGACGGATAAGAAGTCATGCTTTTCAAGGTGTCTTTATTACAACAGGAAGTTAGGCTTACCTTTTCCCTACATCTAAGAAAATCTTTGCCCTAGTCTATATCAGAAAATAATAAAGAGAAGGTGCCCGTCAGGATGCCTAACAATGAAAATCCGTCCTCTGTCATAAGCCTAGGCTAACCTAAGTCTGTCACTACTGTTAGGGACAATTTCTCTAAAGGCAACTTTCCCTCTATATTTGTGGACCCCTGAAAGGAAGCGCCCCCAATTCAGCACGATCCTCCCCGCAATGAGAGACAATAAGGGACTCTCCCGTAGTGGGAATAAGGCCAAGACAGAGTGCGGGTGAGCGTAAGTGGGAGTTTATCCAAAAATAAGGCATGCAAAGAACTCTGCAACCTACGAGAGCGCTCTGTCTGACAATAGCAAAGACAGGCGTATTTCTAATACAAAAAACGTCATCAACACCTAAACACTATAGGGGGCACAAGTTAATTGGGATTGGGTGGAGTCGACTAACTATAGGTGTTGCTGCAGCGGGGTTGGTCTTGGCGTGACGACGTCACTGGTCAGCCTCGTGGGTTGGGTTGGGCCTGGCAGGCCGGCTTGAGGTCATCCGCGCGGTGTTGGTATGCTGGGGCAGCCTGTGACAATGACGAATACCTTTCCTGTCTCATTTGCCCTAGGCCAGGCACACTGCAGTTATTCAGAAAACGACATTTAAGTTCATTAATAAATCGCTTCAGCAGCTTATCTTATAAAATAAACGCAACACATGAGGAATGCACCTCGTGAGAAGTCTGGTGGTTGTCGGTTGGGGTGAGATTTACCTGTGTCCTATTGACCGGTATTTTAGGTCGCGGGACGGGGCTCTGGGGCCTGGGCCGAATGATACATGTCTGTCTGCTGCGTTAGAAGTTATTATATAGATGGGTCTCTGTGTCTTGTCCCAATGATGGGGATCGTCCTTGCACGGGGTCAGGATTCTTGGGGGGTTCGTGGGATTTATGAGAGGGTGCTGGTAGATCAGTGGGTTCAACCGTGGGTTTATTACCGTGCTGTAAATAACACAGGTGGCGGGCTGTGGCCTTGGTTGCGGCGCCGGGGCCTCTGACTCTCTGAAGTAACGCCAGCTTGGTTGGGGGAGGTGAGGGAGCGCGGCACAAGTCTTAGCTTTTTTATCTGGCAGGCTTGGTGGGGTGGGAGAGGGAATGGCCTTGCATATATCCACAAAGGTATTTTCCTCGTGCGTTGCTGATCAGTAAATGCAGAAGTTTTATACTGTTCTGCCTTATTTTGACGTTATTTAGACACACATATATATTTCAATTTCATTCCAGTACCTTTTCATTACCTAACATTATATTCACTACATTGTGTGCGTATTGTATGTACATTGGACGTTATACGAGGGATATCTAGGTTATGGCCTACAGAGATTGATGCTCGCCGTTTTGGGTGATTCAGAAAACGTATATGAGTTCAAGTTTCTACATACTATTGAAAAACACTTTTACAGATAGAGGTTACACGTTTGGTCAACATCTTTCTCCGTGGTTATAGCAGCACTAGTCCAGACCTGGAGGGATATCATATAACGTTACATTTTTATAGTTTATTCACATTTTAAACAGAGGTAGTTCATTAATACCAATACTTGAATCGTTTTCTACCTTCTTCAGATAGTGATGCTTCAGCTTTTTCCCCGTCACCCCGGCCTTGCGGTCTGGGTCATACGGGGTGCAATATTACATTGTGACTGATAGAATGTTGCCGTGTTGGCATCTCGGGTTTAGCTAATCTCCGACTTTCTCATGGGAACGCGCTCGCAGCGGATCTGCCAGGGCTGCTGAGGCGGCAGAGATGCATGAAAGGCCCTCCAAAGGTGGGGGCCTCGTTACAGTGTGCTGAACTCACGCCATGTTTGCTAGACAAGATGGCGTCTAGGCCTAACTAAATTTTGGTAAATGCAAGGAAAGGATACGTGTGGGCAATGTCGTCGGCGGGTGAATCCTCCTCCACCTGGGCCCGGGTGGCATGAGGGGGCGCCCACCGAGTCATGGTCCTCACCTGGGGAGAAAGCTGTAGGTGAGGAGGGCCTCGCGGCCATTCCTCCCCTACATTTCCCCCCTTTCGTTACTAAAGTAACGAATTCTTTAGCTCTTCCAATCTTCTACATTCTTGTTCCTCTATCACTGCGTCATCCCATGCAGGGGTTCCTTTTATAGGCATCCATGCTCTGCACACCCCCCTTAAACTCTCACCTCTCCTAGCATACTCGTCTGGTGTACATGTTAAATATATACAGTCGCCAGTTTCTTCCAGATCTACCCAGACCTCCTCATACCATTCCAGTTCTACGTCTCGCGGTTCTTTGATAGTGGTGTGCCATAGTTTATCTACTATGAACTTATCACGGCACATAGGCACTAACTGGTACCTGGGGGTGTTATCTGTTCCTGTCTGCACATGTACTTCTTGTGTTGCCTTAATTGTACCACCAGAGTTGCCCATTGTCACCATCATCATTGCACCGTTAGGAACTGCGTTAGCACAACATCGGAGGCCCACCTGGCACAGGCAGAACATCACAAGGACGATCACCACTATTGGTATCAGGAACTTCATTGTCACTCCAAGCCATGAGGGAACCCAAGAGAAGATATTGTCGAACCACGAGCTATCCTCAGCTCCACCTTCCATTTTCATCTTCTCGCCCAGGTTATGTACTGCTTCAATAACGTGGGACAGGGACCCATTTTCTGCGTCTTCGGAAGGTACGAACGTGCAGCACGCACTTCCTATTTTTCGGCAAACACCTCCATCGATCGCTGTTAACAGGTCTAGAACATACCTGTTCTGCATGGTCATTAGTCGCAGAGCTCGTAGTTCCACCTTTATTATGTTGAACCCTTCTTCAGTGTCATTGGCCAACTGGATCAGTTCCCACCGTGTGATCTGGAGCCATTTTGCATTTGCTCTTGCTTGGACACTTGATACTAACGAGGCAAAGAATGTTTCCACGGAGCTGAACAGGCGATACCTGTCTGGGATCTGTGCCAATAAATCAGATGATGCTTGCGATATGTAGTTCGAGGCTCGCTTGTTCCGTGAGAGCTCTTCTCCTTTCCCTCCGGAGGACAGGACGTAAAGGTGCGCTTGTGTAGTTGGAGAAGCTACATCCTGGTTCAAGCCTCCTTTCATCATGTTACTTCTGTCAATGTGGCTTTCTGGAATCACCATTAGTGTTGAATGCAAAGTGGCCATTGAGCAGCTACCACTCCATGATTGGGGAAGGTGCAAGTACGCCTTGTTTCCGCATACCCAGTATGTGTCCATTAGTGCTGCTGTTCCTTTTTTCATATCTGGGATGGTGAGAGTTTTGTTACAGTTCTTATTCGTTCCCATTGCCATTTTTCCTTCTCCCTTGAAACATAGTTCGTTTTGTATTTCACTTTGTAGCTTGAAGGGTTTCTCCATCGCTGTTACCCATGTTAGTTTAGGGATGTGTTCTTTCCATATTGGCAAGCACGTTCTTTCCATCCACCGCAACTTGTCCGGTTGGACACCTTTCAGTGCTTCTGCCTTACACAGTACTTCTTCGTCTTTCCATTTGTTTTCGGAAAACAGTGTCCCTTGTATTGCAAAGAAAGGTTCTTTAAGACAGATCACTCCAGACGCTTGTGAATAGCACGTTTTGTTGTTCTGTAGCATTCTGAAAGAGACATCGTGTGCTTGAAAAGTGTTCTTTATTCTGCACAGCGTGAGATGAAGGAGACATTGGGCATCCACAATGGGCAATTCTCGTGGCAACAACACTTTAGGTGTGCCTGATGCATGGGGGATAAGTGAGCAGACATAGCAGCTCTCATTGGTTGTCTGTTTGGCTGTTGTGCTCATATCTGCATACCATTTATTTGCTTGGTGAGGGTGTCGTGGGTCTTCCATTTTGTCTAACCCTAGCCCATAATACTCATCATACCCCTGTCCACCAGTCTCTCTTCTCCGCCTACTTTTCTCCCTTCTTCTGTACTTTTTCGTTATAGTAGGTGAAGAACCAGGCCCCCCTTCCTCCTTCCCACCCCCCTTTTCTAATTCTTCATATAGGGACTTGTGTTCTGTCATCACAATCACTTTTCCATCCTCCTTAATAAACAAGAGATCGTTGTTTGAAATTGGGGCGGGAGGGATCGTGCGGTTGTTGTATGTTCCAGGTTGGGACATTGTGTCATTATTTACATTTTTGGTTCTCGATTGTGACAGGACAGCAGTGGGTGGTGTAGTATAGTATCCCCACACAAAGTGTGATCCATCCCAGATCAAGAAATCACCTTCTTTGATACCTACAGTCGGAATTGTTTTCGTTCCAGGGGCAAGGGTGGTGTTGTTCCCCCCTCCCCCCTCGTTCATCTCGGTAGAGATGAACGCTATAACCCAGTGTAATACTAGACAAAACATTGAGATGAAGAACACAATAGCACACATTGATAAACCACATTCAAATGAATATGTCAATCTAGCCACTAACATTTCTCTAAATCTAACATATCTATTAGTTGCAGGCTGCCCATTCGATGCCATGATAAATCCTGTTTGAGACACAAGAGTTCATTAAGTACAAGCATGTAAACATTTCCACGTTGTAACGTTTCGGTGATAAAATATAGGATTGGGTGAGGGAGGGGGTGTTGTTGACAGACAAGGTAGCCTTTCAATCATCATTATTCGTACCTTACTTAATATATATATATAAATAATAAGAAAAAATGACAGTTTAAAAACAACAACAATAAAAAAAAACTTCTTAAAGAGCACAGGAGAAAAAACCCCACGCAAAACTTTCAAAAATTGTAATAAAAAAAAAGAAAATTTGCATATACATATGTACATGTTTAGTCCAGGATATTTGTTGTGCGCCAATTGTGTTCACTGTTCATCTCATAATGCACACAAAATTCCAATCATTCATTCCGCACAACTTCATCGTCCGCTGTTGCCTGTGCCTCGTCCTGCACCTCACTCTCCGCAGCGCTGTAAGCTTTACGTACGTCTGTCAAATGCACCCAATATCGCAGGCCCTTCACCTTTACTGCTGTGGGCGTGCAAAACGCTACCTCATAGGGGCCATGGAAACGTGGTGCATTCCACCTCCGCACAAAACTTCTGACATATATAAGGTCACCAGGCATTAGCTGTAGTGGTTTTTCAGGCAACCTGTCTGCTTCAGTCGCGTTCCCCACCTCTCTTGTAGAGGGGGGGGCTAGTTGCTTTGCAATTACGCGCGCTGCCCGTGTCAGTTTTCGCAGGTATTCTGTGAACTCCTCCCCCAATATAGCTGCGCTTCTGTGTGCATCAGAACGCTCACGGAGAGGCGAATGCGCTGTGTGCATTCTTCTTCCCGTGACGATCTCGTGCGGGGACAAATGGTGGTCCTTACTTGGCTGGTTTCGCAGTTCAAACAAGGCCAAAGGCAGGCAGTACATCCAAGTCTTTTTAAGGGAAAAACAAAGTTTTGATAATCTGCTTTTTAACAGCCCATTTATCTTTTCCACGACGCCATTACTTTGAGGATGATAAATCGAGCATAATTTGTGCTTTATTCCCAATAATGTAGTCACTTCTTTAAATAGTTCATTAACAAAATGCGTCCCGTTATCTGAGCGAATAACGTCGCAAATTCCCCAGCGCGGGAACACTTCCCGCACTAGGAACTTCGCGGCGCCCTTCGCGTCAGGGCGGGCACATGGGCCTGCCTCCACCCACCTCGAAAATGGACATACAACCACAATCATGTATCGAGCCCCGTTACACCTTTCTCCCATGTCTACATAATCAATGTGGAGCTCTCTGAATGGGCCACTTGGTTTTGGTATCGTACCCCTTAGTGTGCGCAATGTCATACCTGAGTTGTAAATTTGACATGTCGTGCATTCTAGAGCTAACCTTGTGACGTGTTCCTGGAGGCAAGGTGCAAACCAATCTTCTTGTATCTCTGCCATTATGTGTTTCTTTGTGTTGTGTGCGGGAAAGTGTAGTTGTTGAAATGCTATTTCTAACAGCGTAATTGGCATTACCACTTTTCCTGAACTCTCTTGTCGCCACAATAAATCAGTCGGTGATTTGCTGCATCCTCTTTTAGTCCATAGCAATTTTTCCTCTGCACTAGCTCCCTCTTGCAGCTCGATTATCCCCTGTGTGGACATCATGTTGTATCCTGTGGGGACCTCTTGGCTTGCTGTGTGGTGCAACATGTACTCTCCTATTTCACCTTTTTGTAAATATGAAGCTGCTTTGGCAGCGGCGTCTGCTGCCGCGTTCCCCAAAGATATAAAATCTGTATTTGTGGTATGAGCTTGACACTTTACGATGGCCACTGCCGTGGGGTCTTGCAGGGCCTCAATCAGTTCTTTCAATAATTCTGCATGCTGGACTGGCGTTCCGTCTGCTCGCCGAAACCCTCTCCGCCCCCACCGGGCCAACCCACCGTGAACTGTTGTTGTCATGTATGCTGAGTCTGTATATATGGTCACTGCGCACCCCTTGGCGGCATGCAATGCTTCTATTAGCGCTATTAGTTCTGCTGCTTGCGCTGAATAGTGTGATGGGAGGCGGTGTTGTACTAGTATCTCATATTCATCTTCCTCTAATCGTACCACTGCCATACCCACATGCTTTTCTCCTGTCTCCATGTCTATTGATGCTGACCCGTCCACAAAATACACCTCACCCTCGGTCAGGGCATTTTCAAAAATCACTTGATCCTTACTTTCGTCACCTGTGTACGTGGCGCAGTTGTGGTTTTGCATGTCCTCTACGGTGCATGCCTCTGTGATGAATGTGGCTGGGTTCACTGTTTTACATCTTACTATGTGGATGTTAGCGCTGGACAATATTATCTCATATGCTGTGGCGCGTTGTGTTGTCAATGTGCTCTTTGTTCGCTCTAATATTGCAAAAAGTGAGTGTTCCACAAACAGTGTCACCGGGCAGCCCATCACTATCGTGGCACTTTTTTCAATTGCGAACGCGGCAGCAGCTAGGGATTGCTCGCACGCGAAATGACCTTGCATTACTGCGTCTAGGGTGCCGCTATAGTAAGCAAGTGGTTTGTGCCCTAAAGATGTTTTCTGTGTCAGTACTGCTGTCATCAGTGTTCCTTTGCAGTGTGAAAATAAGAAGAATTCGCGCCCATAATCTGGATTTGCTAGTACTGGAGCGCTTGATATTAGCTCTTTTAGTGAGTTAAATGCTGTGTTCATCTCCTCTGTCCATTCTATGTGTTTGTGTTCTTGTTGTGCTTCTTTCAGTGCCTGTAACAAGGGCCTTGTGTACGCCGCATAGTCCAATATCCATGCTCGGCAATAGTTACACATACCCAGAAATTTCTGCATCTCTTTTACTGTTTTGGGCTCCCCAATTGTTCTAATCGCCTGTGCCCTGTCTGGTATAATTCGCTTGCCATCCTTTGATATCAGCTGACCCAAGTATAGGACCTCTGTCAGACAGTATTGTAACTTCCCCTTGTCCACCTTGTACCCTTTATTGGCCAATAATGTCAGGAGTGTTATCGAGTCCTTTCTGCACTCTTCCTCAGCCTGTGCACAAACCAATAAATCATCAACGTACTGAATCACTGTGCTTTCTACAGACAAATTCCCCAGATCTTCATGTAGTACCCTGTTAAATATGCTTGGGCTCTCGCAATATCCTTGTGGTAGTCTGCAGTGTTCGAACCTCCTTCCTCCCAATGTAAATGCTGTCAAGTACCTGCTCTCTTCTGCTAAGGGAATCGAGAAAAATGCATTTTTTAAGTCAATTACTGTGAAGTGTGATGCTACTTTTGGAATGTTGCACAGTATTGTCGCCGGGTTCGGGACTAAAGGGAACTCCTTCATTACCACATCGTTCAGTGGGCGTAAATCTTGTATCATCCTCCATGAACCCCCCTTCGCCTTTTTGATTGGGTAAATGCATGTGTTGCATGGGGAGTTTGAGGGCACTATTATACCCTGTGCTAGCAGTGCATCTATTGTCTCTCTGATCCCTTCTTCTGCTTCTCGCGACAGTGGATATTGTTTCACCCGGGGTAGTATTGCTCCCTGTTTTAATTTTATCACCACAGGCTGAACTTCATGCAGCAACCCTACATCGTGGGGGCCATTAGTCCATAAGTTAGTGGGTACTGAACTCATGTCCTCATCAAAAAATGTGTGCGGTGCTCCTACTACCGCCATTAATTCAACTTTAGTTTTTCTGGCTGTAACTATAATGTCGCAGGGCATTGCTAGTTCCATCACTATTTCACCATCTCCCTCAGTGTCAGAAAATAGCTCCTCGTCCGAGAGCTCTCTCAGCGGGGTATTTGCATTTGTACACAATACTGTCCGCCACTCGCATCCTTCCATGTCAATACCAATCACACATATTCTGTTTGTTGATACATGTACTGCATGCAAATCCAACGATAGTACTGACCCAAGAGCAGTGTCAGGGCTTGCTATGGGACGAAAAAGAAATTCTGCTGGGATCCTCCACTCCACCCTTTTTAGTTCTGGTACTATGAGAGCCAATGTTCTCATACCTTCAACAAACATCTCCTCATTTCTTGGTACCCCTCTGATCTCTTTCATGATTGTGTGGCCGTGTATTACTGCTAATATGCGGAGGGGGCATATGCCTGGCGTCGAACATACGATGCCGCTCCCTGTGAACGATATTGTCATATTTAGTTTGCTTAGGAGATCTCTCCCCAGTAAGTTGATGGGAGAGTTTTCATAGTACAGTAAGGGTGCTTTCACTGTTTTACCCCCTACTGTCACATCCAATACCTCTGTGTAAGGAACTTCAATTACAGCCCCAGAGAACCCCTGCGTCTCTAACGTTCTATTAGATAACGGGAACCGGCCCTCTCTAATGCATGATTTCTCCGCTCCCGAATCCACCATGAATATGAATTGCTTGTCTCCTATCTGCGCTCCTATCAATGGTTCCTCTGATGCATTGTGGGTCGTAGATAGTACTGGACACGCAAGTGCTCTCTGTGGGCTGTCCTATGCGGGGTGTCTCATTGCCCCCCCTTGATCGAAAATGTTCCCCGAAACTACTGACACTCCACTGTAAGGTGCGGGGGCGGGTGCCCCATTAGCTACTGTGGCGAAAGTGTTACCAGGCGTGTAGTGCACATTGTCACTATTCTGTGGGCTGTTTTGTGCTCGGTACTGATGTCCGTGTAGTTGTGCGTTACTCCTTTGTACTACATTGTCTGGTTGCTGGTATTGTCCCATGGGGAGGCCGTAGGGGCTTCCTGGATGGGGGTGTCCGTACTGTTCTGTCTCTTGGAAACCGTTGTTTTGTCTGCTCCTGCATTCTCTTGAGTAGTGCCCCCATCTCCCACAATTCCAACAGCTCCCCTGTGGACCTCTGGGACCCTGCCACCCATTTCCTCCCATTCCTCCATACCCTTGTCCTCCCCTTCGACCCCTGTACCCACCTCTTCCCCCTCTTGGGGCCCACTCTTGCCACGTTGGACCTCCGTTCTGCTCCTGCTCTGTCCACTGTCGTTGCCCTTGTCCTGCC
The DNA here is from genome assembly GCF_040938575.1 of Ambystoma mexicanum. Classification (NCBI taxonomy): domain Eukaryota; kingdom Metazoa; phylum Chordata; class Amphibia; order Caudata; family Ambystomatidae; genus Ambystoma; species Ambystoma mexicanum. The sequence goes on from NC_090938.1 coordinate 326,837,966, forward strand.
CAATTCGCTGCTATTCTTCCTTGTATTGCTATTTGCCCCTCCTCTCCTTCCTCTCCCTCCCTCATGAGTGGGAGTCCCGCTACCGCTGCTGCGACCTTCACCAATTTTGATTGCACCAGCTTTGCCTCGTCCGCCAACCTTTTCTGTGCTACTTCCCTCTCTCTTTCTTTGATCCGTTTACAATGGTGTACTATTATGCTTTGGATCTCTGGCCAGCCTTTTGCCTCAACGCCTGCTATTTTATCTAGTGCCTTTTGCACTTCCTTTGGGAGCCCTCTCTTAATGATGAAATAAAATAGAGATGTGGATTGGTGCCAGGGCGTACCCGTTTCCGCTCTCCACATCTCCTGCACCCGGAGAATGTAATCCATAGCGTCCTCCCCGTCATTCATGGTACATTGCATTACTGACTGCAAATCAGGGGTATCTGGGAAGGTTTCCCGCAGTGCGTCCCACACCCTTGCTCGCACGGTGTTAAAAGAAGCCCCATCATGGCGATCACACTCTAAAGTTACAGCTGGAAAACCCGCTTTAGCCCATACTCTGTCTGCCTGATCCCCTACTGCGGACACTAGTAGGCTCTTCACATCGCCTACTGCCAGCGGTATACCAGCGGTATGTTTCTCAAATGCATATATCCACTTGCTTGCCCCTCCTGACAGCTGAGGTAGTAATTTCATTAAATTAGCCTTATCCATCTGAGCCCACGGTATATAGTTTGGCCTCCCGCCCCCTCTGTGGAGTAATGGGAGTTGTAATTTCCCTTTTGCCGTTGCAGCTTCCTTTTCCTTAGTCACTGCTGACTCCAATGGCGCCATCTTCCCCACCCTATTTCTTAGTCGTCCCATCCATTCGTCTTCTATAGTCCCCAGTGAACATGCACCATCTAGCTCCTCGCCTTCTCCTCCTACTGCCATGCTCAATCTATCACTCTCATCCACCCCTCCTCTGACATCACATAACAAATCCTCTCTGATCCCTCTCTCTCGTGAGACATCACCAATGCTTCCTTCTGCTGTCCCCACTTCTATTATTCTTGTCGGTTCTTCCTCAATTCTGAACAGTATTTCCCCCTTTTTCCATCCCTCCTCAATTTGTCTATTTTCGCTCGACGCTCTAGACGTGCGTCCAGATTGTGTAGGGGCGCATGCTGTGCGTTCACATATGTCTTTTATTCTTGAGAGTTCATCCCTTGCCACTGTAAGCCTCGACTCTAAGTCACTCGTTAACTTCTCTATATCCACCCTCTGTGTGCCTCCCTGGGCGCGCTCTCTGGTGTTTTCGTATGGTGGGGGTGCAGTTGGTCTTTGTGGTGTGCTGGTCGAAGGGGGAGGCACATAAATCGGGTCGCTATATCCTGCTGCAGGGGCTGGTTTAGGTAATATTGGGTACAACATAATCACCTCCGCAGGTTGTTCTGTACTTAGCTGTTCCTTTTCCTCTCGCGGGATCATTAGTGGATTATCTGTGGTGGAAGGTAAATCAATATTTGGTGCTGGAGCTTTGGGTGGGGGTACTTCCTCAAACAATCTCCAGAGATCTAATATCTCCTTCCTATTCTGCCATTGTTTCCCCTTATACTTGAGGCGAATACATGTACATACCATATCAAGAACGCTTTTGTCAAAAGACCCTCCTTCTGGCCAAATCTGGGGCAACCCCTCCCCTTTCAATTCTGTTAACCATTGATCATGATATTTATTTATGCGTTCAGCATATCCCGGCAAGCTCTTACAAATGTGTGACAAGGGAGTTTCAGCCCCCATCCTCTAAATCGCTAGCGCTACCGCGTTCGCCTTCGTTACTTTTGATTAGGTGTAGATATGCGTATGTATACCTTTATGGCACAGACAAGAGCGGACCTCTCAAAATTATCACCCACTGTTATTCACTGTGCAAATCCCTTCTCACTCACCATATCTCATCTCCTTCCCATTCCCAGGCACTCTTATGTGATCTCACTTGCAATTGATCAAGTACTGGTTATGGCCACACTCTCTGGCACCACCTCGCGGCCACCCGTTCGTCTCCAACACTCGTACGGTGCGCGCACCCTTCACAATGCTTTCCACTCACACTTTTGTCTTTTTCCTCCCTTTCCTCCCTAGCCAGCTGTCCCTGTTTTCCTGCTAAGGTTACTGTGTTCACGTTTGTACGTGCCACTGCTGAGTCCCCACTTTTTAAGATGTTCTTTTTTTTTTTTTTTTTTTTTTGTTCCCTACAAGTCTAACTACTTTATACCCTTCTCAGTTTCACCCCCTACCCCGTGGAAATGGAAAAAAGAAATAGAGAGAGAGCACAATCACTAAAAAATATTCCCGGTGTCTCCTTTTGCTAGACACCAATAACTTATTTCTTACTTCTTCATATATTCCCAGTACTAGTCTAGATAGCACTATGCGGCGCCGCCTTCCACCCCCTTTCGGAGCTAGGTTTCCGTCACTTCTACCACGTCACTTATTTCTTACTCCTAATGGCCATATGCAAAGAAAGAATAAAGAAAGTTTCAAGACCCGTCTTTAGTAGACCTCCGCAATTCTCCTCCTCTACCTTTCCCCGTTCTTTTATTCCCAATTCCCCTTCTTTTCCCCTTGACGATCACTCGCACTCGGTACTCACGTGCCCGTCTTGAACCGATACTCTCCGAAACTGGGTCCGTCCAGGCGGCGTCACCGGTAACTCAACGGTCAGCCCCTGGCTCCGGCGAGCGGCACTCAAAGGGGATTTTTTTCCAATCGGGATCCCGTACCCTTTCTCATTGAGTGCGCACTTCTTATTGTGCCGGTCGCCGTTGGCGGGCGGCCTCCCGGAGACGGCTCACCGTGCGTATCCCTTCTCGACCGGAGATTCTCGTGCCACAAGGGGGTCGTTAAGAGGGAGTTAGGAAAAATAGTTTGGAGATATCACGTCGGGGTCACCACTGAAAGGAAGCGCCCCCAATTCAGCACGATCCTCCCCGCAATGAGAGACAATAAGGGACTCTCCCGTAGTGGGAATAAGGCCAAGACAGAGTGCGGGTGAGCGTAAGTGGGAGTTTATCCAAAAATAAGGCATGCAAAGAACTCTGCAACCTACGAGAGCGCTCTGTCTGACAATAGCAAAGACAGGCGTATTTCTAATACAAAAAACGTCATCAACACCTAAACACTATAGGGGGCACAAGTTAATTGGGATTGGGTGGCGTCGACTAACTATAGGTGTTGCTGCAGCGGGGTTGGTCTTGGCGTGACGACGTCACTGGTCAGCCTCGTGGGTTGGGTTGGGCCTGGCAGGCCGGCTTGAGGTCATCCGCGCGGTGTTGGTATGCTGGGGCAGCCTGTGACAATGACGAATACCTTTCCTGTCTCATTTGCCCTAGGCCAGGCACACTGCAGTTATTCAGAAAACGACATTTAAGTTCATTAATAAATCGCTTCAGCAGCTTATCTTATAAAATAAACGCAACACATGAGGAATACACCTCGTGAGAAGTCTGGTGGTTGTCGGTTGGGGTGAGATTTACCTGTGTCCTATTGACCGGTATTTTAGGTCGCGGGACGGGGCTCTGGGGCCTGGGCCGAATGATACATGTCTGTCTGCTGCGTTAGAAGTTATTATATAGATGGGTCTCTGTGTCTTGTCCCAATGATGGGGATCGTCCTTGCACGGGGTCAGGATTCTTGGGGGGTTCGTGGGATTTATGAGAGGGTGCTGGTAGATCAGTGGGTTCAACCGTGGGTTTATTACCGTGCTGTAAATAACACAGGTGGCGGGCTGTGGCCTTGGTTGCGGCGCCGGGGCCTCTGACTCTCTGAAGTAACGCCAGCTTGGTTGGGGGAGGTGAGGGAGCGCGGCACAAGTCTTAGCTTTTTTATCTGGCAGGCTTGGTGGGGTGGGAGAGGGAATGGCCTTGCATATATCCACAAAGGTATTTTCCTCGTGCGTTGCTGATCAGTAAATGCAGAAGTTTTATACTGTTCTGCCTTATTTTGACGTTATTTAGACACACATATATATTTCAATTTCATTCCAGTACCTTTTCATTACCTAACATTATATTCACTACATTGTGTGCGTATTGTATGTACATTGGACGTTATACGAGGGATATCTAGGTTATGGCCTACAGAGATTGATGCTCGCCGTTTTGGGTGATTCAGAAAACGTATATGAGTTCAAGTTTCTACATACTATTGAAAAACACTTTTACAGATAGAGGTTACACGTTTGGTCAACATCTTTCTCCGTGGTTATAGCAGCACTAGTCCAGACCTGGAGGGATATCATATAACGTTACATTTTTATAGTTTATTCACATTTTAAACAGAGGTAGTTCATTAATACCAATACTTGAATCGTTTTCTACCTTCTTCAGATAGTGATGCTTCAGCTTTTTCCCCGTCACCCCGGCCTTGCGGTCTGGGTCATACGGGGTGCAATATTACATTGTGACTGATAGAATGTTGCCGTGTTGGCATCTCGGGTTTAGCTAATCTCCGACTTTCTCATGGGAACGCGCTCGCAGCGGATCTGCCAGGGCTGCTGAGGCGGCAGAGATGCATGAAAGGCCCTCCAAAGGTGGGGGCCTCGTTACAGTGTGCTGAACTCACGCCATGTTTGCTAGACAAGATGGCGTCTAGGCCTAACTAAATTTTGGTAAATGCAAGGAAAGGATACGTGTGGGCAATGTCGTCGGCGGGTGAATCCTCCTCCACCTGGGCCCGGGTGGCATGAGGGGGCGCCCACCGAGTCATGGTCCTCACCTGGGGAGAAAGCTGTAGGTGAGGAGGGCCTCGCGGCCATTCCTCCCCTACACCCCCTAAACATTTTGTGTTTGTTTCAGCATCCTTACCTGACTTTTTTCCAGTGGAGCACAGCCTTCAGCTGCGCTCCCCTGGGCTTTCACTCATTGTTACGGGGAAACTGACACGTCCATCAGGCAGTAAGGACTGAGAAACATTGTTTCTCTTAGTCTTATGACTTTGTTGTCACTTTTGGTTACATTTTATCATTGCACAAAGTACATTACTTTACCGCATAATGGGGTCCTTGTGTTTTCGGGCTCTAGTCATCCACTAAATAAATTTTGGTGACTGGACAATGTGCCTAGGAATGGACTGGTGGCAGCAGAAACTTTTTCATGTATTTTAATAACATTTTACCAAGCCATACCGCGCTTACCGTGTTTGGCTCATGCCTGTGGCTAGCATCCATCATGGCCATCCCACAAGGTCTTTTGTCTATTTCTTTGCCCATTTTGTCCTTTGGCCTTCTCCCTGGTCTTGGTAACCAGGACTTCCTTATTTGGGCATGCAGTTGTCCACGAAAAATGCTTTTTTTGTGGGCTACTGCAGGTCAAGTGTGTGGGTACCCAGGAAGTGGGTTGGGACTGTCAGGTCCCAAGTCACACTACTGGTGCCAGGATGTCTTGTGTGCCTGAGGACATGAGAGCCACAGTGGTCCCTGACTGAACCACTGCTGGCGTTCACAAGTGGAGCCAATCTTCTCATTGGCCGGCTGGGTTTGAGGGCTCGTGAACAGAGAGGTTTTTATGGGAGGGCAAAAGGGGCACTTCCCCGGCGCCCCCACCTTGGAAGGGGCCCACAAGGCTGCCTGATCTAAAGAAGTAAGATTAATTTGTTCACCAGAATTAAATACACATCATGATATTTTATGGCATGGTTCTGAGGCTCTAAACCTATTGCCTGTCTGTTTTGGTAATTAAATTCTGCCTCGATGAATTCACCATGTAATGATTTCTGTGTTCACTGTGGTATATACAGTGTGTGTGTTCCTTGTGGCACAACTCCTGCATCATTCTTTCCTTTCTGTCGGAAATATGTTAATCAGGTGCAATAGCCACATTTGGAATGCATATTGGTAAATTGAGTGCCACAATGGTTCAGAAATTAGCTCGGTGTGTTAAGCACTCATTGCAGAGATATGTGTTCCAATGCAAGATTAGAATAACACATTCCTCTAAGGCTGGCTGAGCATTTCCTATGTCTGAAGTTTATAAATCTGCCTTCATATGTACTTGGTCTTGCAGCACAACAGGTGCTGTTATCAGCAATGTACCTGTACCATATAGGGGTTGCAATAAAAAACAAACATGTCATCCTTATGGTGAAGGTCTAGAAATTGGTTTGTTCAGATGGGGTGTTGTAAAACCTAGGTCATCACCTCTAATGAGGAGCATAAACTGTTAGTCCGAGAGATGAATAAGTATCCAAATTTGGAACCAAAGCATTCATGCTTGTATCCTGGCTTTGCCAGCAGACAATGCAGTGATCCTGGTCAAATCAACTAATATCTCGTACATTACTGTACTGTCTTCTGTGAAGTTTGCCTTCTCGCATGCTGGTGGCATCGTTTAGCCCATTACTTGATCCTTCTTCTTTCGTAGGCCATTTGAGTGGAAGGGGTGGTAGACAGAAGGGAGCAGACCAGATGGTGCAGGACTCGGGCAGGTATTTTTTAAAGTCTGCTCATTTGACACAAAAAACGCTTTGCATTTTTGTAAAAGTCAAAGGTTTTTCTGCACGTTTATAAATGACAATTTCACAAGCCAGTTTGGAAGTATGTAAAGCTTTAAAATACAAAAGACAAACCCAGATTAAATCTGTTAAATCACACTGATTGGTAGGCTGGTACTTATATACTTTTCTTGATGATGGAAAGAATGAAGCTAGAATCATTCTGTGTTACACCCTTCTATGATATTTTGTTTTTAAAAATGGTCATGTTTGGTAATGTGATTAGTGTACATTCCAAGTCAGTTTTATAAAATGAGATTATTTTAGTTCATGGTAAGAACTGGTAATGAAAGAGTTCAAATGCAGAAATTGCAGAGTTGGCACAAATCCCAGATGCAGCCCTTAACCAGTGTGTGTAATACTGGGCATCTAATTTAATCTTGTATTGCCTAGCCTCTCAAGATTGCTAGTCCCTAAACCTTTCATAATTGTCAACCCTTCAGAGTGATTTCCTTCTCAGAGTATGATCTTCAAAACAGCCTCACTCATGGTGTCACTGGCTATAGTGTTGCTTCCACTATACTAGTGAGAATTGATATATTGCACACCACAGGCTACTCATTCTTTTGATCTCTAATGGCAACACTATTTGAAAACCATGTCCCACTTATAACCTCAGTCTGTCTGCATACAGACACCCTCCTGGTAGCTTCTAATCTGCATCCACTATCCATGCTATGGTATGTGTAGCTTCTCCTTCCTCCCAATTGGTCTCCTCTATCAATGCTAGAGCAAGTTTGCGTTCTGTGAGGCAGCAAATGTGAGTTCTCTGTCTACTCTGGGTTACATGTACCTTTTACATGTAGTCCTGCATTAATACTACAGGCTGCATACCTTCCTGGATGCTATTGATAAAAAGTCTGCTGTATCTATGCTAGAACAAAAGTAACCTCCTCGTAGACTGATATTGTTGGCCTTCAAATGGTACTTGTTTATAATTCTGATTAGAGCAAGAAAGGAGAGGGTAAGGGGACTTAAAGGGAGTAAACATGCTTATTTTTAATTGGATGAAGAAATAACTCCATGACTCTGCGCCAATTAATTTTCGGAAGTTGTACGTTTTATTCAATCAAAGGTTAAATCAGAAAACATTGCCCTTCATCCAATGCATTTTTAACGGTATAGGCTTGATACCGGCAACTCAGAGGAATTGCGACATCATGAGGGAAGTGTAATCCTCAGATTATGTTAACAAGATTTATCACAATAAAACCAAAAGAGATCTTAAGGAGTCGCCCACGTGACCAGCTGTAGAAAGTGAAAGCCAATATTATATCTTATATGCTTATTTTTAATGCTGTGAGGCAGCATATCAACCTATGGGTTGTGATCGCAGTGCGGGGGTGGGCAGATATTCTTGATCACTTAATTCCTTTGGGTGGTAGGGGGGGCCCAAAGATGTCAGTTCCCAGGGCCCCAAATGTGCTTGAGATGGCCCTGCTCCTGAATGCAGACCCGCAGATCAGCAAGAGGTCCGAATTGACCTGTGGACGGAGGCAATTATCCAGAAGAGCCGAGCAGAACCAAGGACTATCCTGAGATGTGCTGAAGAAGGCTGGCCGACTGAGCCTGCTGTTGCCCCAGTAGAGCCCTGCTTTGCACTCGATCCCAGAAGACCTGCAAAGGCACTTCACACCTTTGGATTGGTGGGAATAATCCCTCTCGATACCTCATGTTTGCCATGCAACATAGATTGTTCAGAAGTGTTTCCGGGCCATCCAGTGGACTTTCCATCTCAAACCATGTCACCCGTGCAGGAGTGTCGTAGCATCGAGTTTTACTTCGAAACTTTGGGGAATCCTAGCTTTCACTGCAAAACACATTTTTACTGAATTTCATCATCCCAGATGCTTTGAGAGCCGGGAGAGGGAAGGTTGAGTCAGATCAGAAGAGTTGGGTGCACTTCGTCACTGTGCGACAGTGACGGTCTCTGAAGGTGGGTTTCCCGCATTCATTGTTGTGCTCTGAGACCAGCTCCTCAGGGTGAGTCGTTTTTCAAAGAAACAGGCTGGGGGTAGATTTCTGTCTTCGGCTGGGGCCTCCCTCTGGAACAGCCTCCATGCCACTCTAAAACTTGAGGAGAACCATCTCCGGTTCCGGAAGCACCTCAAGACCTTCCTCTTTGCTTCTGCCTTCGCTCCCCCTCTCCCCCTCTCCCCTGCTGATCTGTTCTCTCTTTACACTGTGCACCTGGCCACCCTCTGTCCTCCGGGCCCAGGTACCTGCTCACGCTGCCACCCTCCTGCACTGCCTCCAGGCCTCCTCTTGCATTGGGGTCTGTATCTGTACCCATACAGTCCCCCCACACCCTTTTTTCTTCCTGCACTTATCAGACCTACCCTGTCTGTAGCCTTAACCCAGCACTTACCAATTGCTGGCTGCACTACCACTGTTTGTTGCCTTTATTATTTATTTATTTATTATTATTTATCTGTTTCTCCTTTGCTCCGCACTTTCCACTTCTCCCCACTTCCATGCGCTTTCCCCCTCCCCCTCTCCCATGCACTTGCGCGTTCTCAATATCACTGGGCCTAGTAAGATCGTTGTTTTGTTCTCCCCTGTTCTCCTCCCTTGCCTTGTAGCGCTCTGAAACACTTGTGTACAAGCTCAATAGAAATAAAATATCAATATCAATATCAACACTTTGTGGGCCCACCAACGCAGCATGGGTACAGTCTGTGGCTGTGATGACATTTGGCATTTGAGCAATGACATAGCACTGTGCCTTCATGGTGTGAACCTGTGCTAGGGTGGTGGGTAGTGAGATGTGGTGTGAGACATGCCACAGGAGAGCATCCAGCACCTGGACCAACACTGAATTAAATGTTGGCTGCGCCATGCTGTGTATCATGGCCATGGAGTGCTGGAAGGTGCTGGCTACTAGGAATTGTAGGATGGACACTAGCTTTAGCAATGGGGACACAGCTGTCCGGATGTTAATCCTGCTCCCTATGTCAATAATTAATTGTGTTGTACTATTGGACACTAGCACGCAGCGTTAACACTCTCCACCGTGCTAACACGCGCTGTTTGAGTGTTCCATCACATACTGATTTAACAAGTTAAGAGCCATCGCCCTCCATGTAACACTGTTCCATTTACTGCCCCCTTTTTATTGCCAAACAGTCAGGCATTCCACACTGTGCCCCTTTAACACAGTGTAGATTTCTATGTCTACCGAGCACTCGATTTTTCAACACGATAACGTGTCTGAATTAGTTTTTTCTGAAATCACATATATTTGGACTAAGCACCGCTCGGCCCCCAATGGCACTTCTTTTAGAATTCTAGGTCTGCCAAGCACCCAGATTATTTAATCACAAATATGTGTCTCAACTGGGTAGTCCCACAATCGCCTTTAATCAGATCAACATACACTTGGTCTCCTCTGGCAACGGAGACTCCAGTGACATCACGCAGGCTTCAATACTCCTTTCCATGCATGCGCAAGCCCAAAACACTATCTCGCTATCCAGTCCACGAACAAGGTACAGCTCGCGTGTTATTTCCACACCATTGCACCACTAGAGAAAAAAAGAGCAAAAAGTATCAAACACGCCAACTCCTGGTATAATCAAGACCTACTTGACTTAAAAGTGGAAATGTACCGGAAGCGCTACAACTCCGCAATCCCAACCTGTAAATCACCCACTGCTTGTTCCACCCACAATGCCATGGTCCTATAGAACAGTCCACTTTCTGGATACATGGAGAGGAACAGAGGAAAACAGACGTGGATAGTGAGTAAAACTGTCAGCACGCAGGCGCTGCAATCGACCTGACCAAATAATGGGGGTGGGTGGGGTGTTAAAAGCTCCACAAAGCATGGCATTACAAGTGACACCTTACCCTTCCCCAACTGCTATTAACATTATTTGGTGTTCTCTGAACAAGTGAATGCAAAAGTTGGACCTGCCCACCTCCCACACCAACATCACAGTACAGCCCAGAGAACATGCACATGTCAGACATACCTGGACAGAGAAGCTGATGCACACATACAGTAGCAACTCCATACTACACACATGACTACAGGTACCACAATGCAATTAGTGCCACATAGCATCAAAAAACATCACCCCTGTCAGTACCACAACCATGTACCCATGTACACTCAGCCCACAATGCCAAAACGCTGCCCGCAGAAGCATAGGGAGGGCTGATAGAAAACCCATGTACATGTTGGCCACTTGCTAGTCATTTTAGTTTCTGAACTCGAAACACCCAGTAGAGTGTCGACAAACCTTGATAGAAGCAATATGTGGAACAATAGCTTCTAAAACACCCTGATTTGTCTCAGCATTGTATTAACCATTAATGCCATTCATTGGACTTTTTTGCTGTTATGTTGTATATCTTTTCCTGAATTGTATGTAATAGACATTGGGGGTCATTCCGAGGTTGGAGGTGAGGAATTACCGGCAGAGGTAAGGGTGCCGATGCCGGTAATCCCTTACCTCCGTCTTCTGAGGTCCCTTGCGGGTCCTTCCTTACCTCCTGCTTTTAGCAGGAGTTAAGTACGGGACCCGCAAAGGTACTTCGGAGGTAATTACAGTACCGTAATTTACGGTGCCGTAATTACCTCCTTCCTCATTCTCATTGAGCCCTATGGGGCAGAAATGGGAATGGGGAAGGGCACAAGGTGAATGGGGAATTACCGGTCCCTCCAACCCTGGAATGGACTGGTAATTACTCCATTCACCATGCCGGATTTGGGACGGTTTCTGAGGCAACCATGGAGCTAATTACTCCATGGTTAGCTCCAAACCCGGAATGAGGCCCATTGTGGTTAGTATAATAATCGGTACACTAGGTTTCTGTACCTCGTCACCCTCCGCCCAGCGCTTTTAGGGAGAGGTAGCCTTTTGACTCACTTCCGTCTCATCGCCTAGGGTTACGGTGCCATGCCCATCTCCTAGGGATATGGTGCCCTGCTCATCTCCTAGGGCTATGGTGTCCTGCTCATCTCCTAGGGATGTGGTGCCCTGCTCATCTCAGAGGGCTACAGTGCCATGCTCATCTCCTAGGGCTAGGGTGCCCTGCTCATCTCCTAGGGCTATGGTGCCATGCTCACCTCCTAGGGCTACGGTGCCATGCTCATCTCCTAGGGATATGGTGCCCTGCTGCCCCAGGGATATGGCAATATGCACACACAGGGCTACAGTCCTCTGATAACCAACGTCATCTTAACCTGTAGCAATTCCTATGGTCTCAAAACCTGTCCAGGAATTGGCTGAAGTTAAACACTGATGAAACGGAAGTACTGGTTGTGTGTACAATGGATCCCTCACGGTACTGGACCGCTGAGGTTTGGCCATCTAGTTTGGGCCCTTTTCCTTCTCCTGTCTACTTATTGAAGGATCTGGGTGTAAACATTTGTAACACCTTATCAATGTACGAACAGATATCAGCAATTTGCAAATCCGGTCATTTTAAGCTGATGGTCCTCCATAAGGTTCGTCCTTATATCCCTGCACATTTTCATGCTCCTTAGTCTCTTCTTTGGTAATGAGCGTCATTGACTACTGAAATGCACTCTATTTGGTACAACCTGCCTATCTATTACGCCGACTTCACTTACTGCAAAAAATGACTGCTAGAGCTGTCACTCATCTTCCTTACGGTGCGCACATGTCTCCTATTCTTTGTCAACTGCACTGGTTTCTGGTTGAGAGGAGGGTGCTGTTCAAGTCTCTCTGTATTGTGCATAAGGCCTTCTACAAACAGGGGGCTGAATATCTTCAGGACATTTCTCCCCTATACTCCATCCATAAACAAAAGCTGTATAACTACAGATTGAAGTGGTGTAGATAGTTGGACATGGTGAGAGTATAGCTCCAACTTGCCACCTACGTCAGCCTCAAGGTGCTTGATGCTGCTGGTGCATTGCTGCAGTTGATGGTATTAGAATAGCCCTCTGTGCTGTCAGGGGTCTGGTAGCCTGCTGCTACTTTACTGCTACTGATGTGCTGTCAGATGTCGTGGCAGAGAGATGTGGTTTATTTAATGTTGGCCAATTTGCAACAAACTGCAGGGGCTAGGGGTTGGAAGTATTTGTGGGACCTTGCTAGTAGTTTACTGTCATTCAGACGTTATTCACTGCGAGGGTGAAATGGCAAGGCACTTCACATTTCCTTTGCCATTCAGCTAAAGAGACGTTTCGAGCAGGATTACAGCAGGGTGTGTGTTTTTAGGAGGATTCCAGACAGAAACATACCTTGTAGGATCGGTCCCTCTAAGTCCTGCTTGTGTTGCTGAAGCCTGCGGGCAACACATATCTGAATACTATAGGAATAGCAGGACGCCTGTAACAGCTGGCTGTGGAGTGTGAGATATAGCCCACCATGCAAGGTGTTTCAGAGAACGCAGTCCAAAAGTGAGAAAACAAATACGGGAGAGATAGCACACAAAGAGAAAGAGGCTGATTGCAGACGACAAGACCTGATCGCCGATTAAGTACCGAGGATCACTGGTTGTGACAACGAAAACTGGAAACTGCTCTGCCACAATAAAAAATATATATATATACATTCGTGTAGAGAACAATTCTACACTATCTACCTACAATGTGAACAGAGCTCAGTCAAAGTCATTCTTCTGTTTTTTTCTACCGTGGTGTTTCGATATTTTAAATGTGTCCAAAGGCACCTACCAGCAGGTGGCAGACGAAGATCAGCATTGTGAACCTAGCCCTGTAAAAAGCGGTACACCTCTACCCGATTTTGGCACGGAAGCCATTCTGGCGCCGTCGATTTGGCCCGAGAGACGTTTGGGCGTGGCTGACATTGCAGCCACGTCTAAACACCATGGGAAAGAAACTACCCCTGCATTTGAAGCTTGCAGGCACCAAGAAGAATAACGTGTGCAAACAGATTCAGAAGTATTAGCACAGGAGTGCGTTCTGACAGTGCAGCGTCAGGTCGGCTGTCTTTTGTCTCTTTCTGCTGCTCTCGGAACCAGAGTGGACACTCAAACGAGACAACAGGTCAGCGTCTTGATCCCACCTCCTCCGCATTCAATCTTGCCTCTTCTATCCTTACTACTCTACAGACTTTTCCACGTGCGGGTACTGTGTGCACCATGCCAGGGCAGGCCCCAATAAATAGCAAACAAGTTATATGTTCTCCGAGCGGGAAGACCTCTGAATTAAGGGAGCCCTTAACTCGGATAATCTTTACATTTTGCAGCAGAAGAGTTGCGATGCTTTCTTACTTCAAGTGCTGTTGTATTAAGCATGTTTGTAACTGGTTGCTGCTACTGATGAAGTGAAATAAGATACAGATGACATCACCGCTAAAAGCAAATCCACTTACACATTACTTTGTGGTAAGAAGGGAAGGCAGAGTGGCCGGTTAAGGTTGCACTTGTGTCTACATTGCTATAGAAGACTGTAATTCACTGAAAAGGCTGCACTAGGCATATGAGATAGAGCTGGGCACATGTAGCTTCCTTTGGCTATTCAAAGCTGGGTCTGGACAGGAGCTGGGACCCGAACATAAGATACTTGTAGCTGGGTGTATGAGGCCATGTCTGTGCATATGATGCTTGTTACTGGCATATGATGGCAGTTCTTGGGTGCACATCCTGGACATAAGCTATTTATACTTAAGCATATAATGGCTGTTTCGGGGCATTTCAGTCTGTGACTGCTAATATGACAACAGGAATTAGTAATTAGTAAGGGCTAAACATATAAGACTGCACACTGGCATACCGAGATACAACTGTAATTAATGCACGGTTGGTAAAGAAAATAGGTTTAAAACTGCATCAATAAAGTTTAATTCATTTGTGGTAGATGTGCAGTTTTATATTGACTTGTTATGTCACATTGAATTAAGGCGCTATATAAATAACACATCATGATCATTATGATGCCATTCAGCCCAAACATCATGTACAAAAAGTATAAAGTATATAGTTGAAACGTTAAAGCTTTACTGACATCTAGTGGCAATAGTTTAAATTACATATTAATTTCAAAGTACAAAATTATCATAATATCAGTTCAATGCGACACTGCTAACATTTATTCACAAGTAAACGCGAATTATATTGTTTCCAATCAAATGATTAATTTTCTTTTAGGACCCCTCAAATACCGTTCTCTGTTTTACTCTCACCATTCAATGTGACTTTGTGAACGGCAACGAATTTCAGTTCTTTCTTATTTGATTAGTAGCATTTAGCAAATTGTACTTCATTTGGGCATTGTCCATAGACTAGCCCTTAACAATTGTCCTGTTTGTTCCTTAATGCACAATTTTAAAGGACGCCTGGCGCGCCCATACACATTAAAGAAGGGGCGGATGTGAATAGATTCTCTAATGGTAGAAATGCAGAGCTGGAATTCCAAAATAATGCCCATTTCTTCCTCGAGCTCCCATTACTGTAAAGTTTGTCAATTTTACTCATAGTATAAAGATACTTTATTTAAATAGCTTTTTCGCCAAAGCTCTTACATAATTACATGCAATATCCTAACCGAAGTTGGTACTTATTTTTCGACTTCGGACGGATGAAAGATTGAGTTGGCCTTGCCAGGATTGGAACCTTTGATTTGCTGATCACACACAGGTTGCAGCAGCGAGCACTCAACCCGCTGAGCTATTTTACCAGCAATGTTCCCTCTAATTATTTTTCCCTAAGTGCGGGAATATTTAGCTTTTGTGCGCACTTTATTTTCCATGTGCGCCACTGAATAACGAGGTAAGCCACTTTGTGAGCATCCGTACACAGTGAGCCACCATCTCCGAAGAGCTTTGAAGGGTATTTCCCTTTCCCAACCACTGCAATTCTTTACAAATCTTTGTAAAAGGTGCATTTTACAACAATTCTTTTCAAACATATATAGGCTAAAAGAAATATTTTATATGTATAAGGAGAGCTCATCAACCAGTTCAAGACTTCAAGATATGCCATAGTACCTACCAAAAGTACTCCAGTGCACAGAAACACATGTGTATGCACCAAAAAAGATTTGTATACTCAGGATAAACAATACGTTTAGTTGCAGCTATTAGTTTGTTGACACTGCTCAGAGACCATGCAGAAAGTGTTTAATGCCTTTGAAATAAAACTCATGTTGTTTTACAAAAAAACAATATTGTTCATCGCTGATGTGGTTGTCAAATAATTCAGATGTAAAATGGAATATTGGCAGCTAAAATTAATGTGTAAGAAAACATGCGAATAAGAGTTCATGTGCCACTTTAATGAAGTAATTCAAGGACCAGGAGAACATACCTCTATTTGTGTAAGGGCGATAATTGCAAACGAATAACTGCACCACAGAATTCCAAGGTCTCTCCTTACTATCCACATTACATTGTCCTGTGAGTTGGGACAATATTTACTCAAAACAAGCCATTCATTTTTACTCTAAAAAACAGGAAAATGTGCCCAACAAAAATGGGAAACCATGAACATATAGGAGCCTTCCCCCTGCTTCTATTCACAAGGTTCTACTGATATTTGTTCGAATCGGTGACCAGCAGAGCAATGGCATAAGTAGGAGCTCTAATAATATTACTGCCCGATGTCAAGAAGAATTTTAAGGGGAAAGAACATATTTATTAAGCATGAAATATCCATGTCAAAGCTAATTATTTTCTTACTCCATGAACAATCATTTGATTCCAAGCATGGAGTAAAATCGTACCAGAGCCCTGCTTGTAACCCTGAAATAGGAGGGCACATAATGCACCTTATAGTTGTGCCCCCCCTTCTTCACAACAGCCGAGATAAAATTCAACAAGAGCCTTTCTGAGGTTTCTTCAGGAGCCCATTGTAAAACATCACATATATTTGCCCTAAAAGTCAATAGTAGCAATGCTCACAGGTACAACAGATTGTGTGCCTTCTTCTTTAACTAGGGACCCCTTTCCTGAAATTCACGGATATAATTTCAACAAGATGCACGGGGATGCTAGAGGTAATAAAAGCAAACCCATGATTATATTGAAAAGCCCTCAGCAGCTGAGAATAGAAAAAACAGAAGGTACATTTTCCTAGACTGTTACTAGAGTGTCCTAATCTTTACCAAACAAACAATACATCTCCTTCACTGTACTGTACTACCAAAATATCTGATTTGGTTTTTGAAAGTTGCTGATTTGTTCTTTACCACGAAGGAGTGTTCCTTCCCCTTTGCCCTTCGACTCATACCCCTCCCTGGCTCATGTTCTAGCCTGCAATAATAGTAGACTGGGTTCTGTAAAAAAATGGGGGCTTGTATTAGTAAAACACTAACTGGGACATTTGCACACCCACAGTACTTTTCAAGCAAAACATATTTAAAGCCTCACCATGACATTATGTGCAGTTTATGAAAAATGTCATGAATCTACATATGCACAATTACTATGAAGTGAATACAAGACTGTTTGCAACATACCTCACCTTTAAAGTGTTGGGTGGGATTATACAAGCAAGCACTGAAAATATTTTTGTATACCAGTGAATTACCATATAATATGTTAAGGTCTATGCCCCATGGAACTCTGAAAACCTGAAAAGGATGCAGATTGTGTAAAAAAAACATTCTAGTTATCTGAATATCCATTGCCCTAATACTATATACACATAATGCCAGGCACAGTCCATACGCATTATTGCTTGCAGGGCAAGTAAATGATGTTGCAGTGTTGCTCTCCACTTATAGGGCAATGTTAACAATGCTGAAGTAGGAGGCGCTGAACATGGCATTTGCCTACTCAAAATCTTTACAGGGCAAATTAATATTTTAGTTTTATAATGCATTAACTTGAAAGGGGGCATTACAAAGTGATTGTGTGACATCTGTACAAAGAATAGGAAGCATGGAATGAGGCTACACATACAAGTAGCCTGCTTACATACAGTCAGTATCCGATATTTGAGCTGACAGTTGGGTTACATAGTCTGGTTGACACTTTTGCTAAGGCACCATGGATGCTTGCGAGTCCATGGTGACATTTAGAATGGTCCACGTTTGGGAACTTTGCATCAAGGTCTTTGTGCCCGCTTCTAAGAAACAATTGGAGTACACAGTGCAGTCTTCTCCTAACGGAGGAGTCCTGCGGATACCTGTTTGGAAAAATGGAAACACTAAGTCCTCATCATCTTGGGTGTCAGGTACGGCACCCTAAGCACAGCCCAACACCACCGTAGACCTTGTCTACCACAATACAGAGACATCCAAAATGGGTAACTGCAAACACACACCGATGTGACCCCAAATTGGGGTTCTTGTATGTCCTGAGGATTGCTTGGGTACGGAAACCATGGACAGTACCAAGCCAAAACTCGAGTCGACAATTGTTTGTTTAAGCTCCACCGGACTACAGAAATTGGGCAGTCATGATTGCTATGGAGAATATTCATATCAAAACGAGATAATTGATATGTGCCAGCACTGTAATTAATTGGTGCATTTATTGTGAAAAAAACACTCTGCACTTTTGGGTCAAGCTATTCGACCTTTCGTATATTTCCAAAAAATGTTTATTTTGCGTTCCTTGCACTGTATGAATGGACCATGAATGTGAATGAATATGAATGATGTGGGTTGTATGAGCTACAGAATGGGTCACAGTTGGTTGTGTCATGTTGTTTTGCTCAAATTGTAATCAAATTGTCAGTATAGATTAAGCTCATATACTTTTAATGAATGAGGGTAACTTTTTATACAATGTATTTTCACCTTCTTTCCATGTATGATATAGAATAAAGAATATATTTTTTGGTCACAAATTCAAGTTTTGGTTCTATGTAAGGAGATCGTCACAACTAGAATAATTAATAAAGGCCATGAGAGTTGGTATATACCCTTTGGGTCTAAACACATTGTGAAAGGCACTATGATTAACAGAAATTCTTGTGCTTAAACGTCATTCATATTATAACAAGCAGAAAACAAGTGGATGTAGGTGCAAGTCTGGTAACCTTTTGCGGAGCCAAGGTAGGCATAGTCATGGTTGTTCGGTAATATCTGAATATGGCCTGGGGCGTCTAGAGTCATAGTAAGTGTGGTAGTCAAGTATAGGAGTCATGAGTGGGTAGGCAAGCTTATTTGGTTAATGTTTGCAGGCATATCTTAGCCATATCGTCTGTTCGTGACGCCACTTTTTCATATTTGTTTTTAACCTCTTGTATGTATGTTCCGTTTTTTGGTTTTTAAGGTCACGCTTGTCTAGTAGGACAAAGAAAATTGGCTGGACCCGAATATCAAGACTAGTTAGTACAATTTAGCTTTATTTTATGAGAAAGCAAATATTAGGTATCTGCTGTGGCTTGTGCCTTATTCAATCTTTTGTGAATTGGTGGGATTTGTCTGTGTGCGCTGCTAAAATTCTTCTGAGCGGCACCCAGGAAGAAGCTGGGCAAGCGTACATGCGCACAGCTTAGAGGGAACATTGCTTACCAGTATTGCACGCAAACTCCAAAGCACCCCTTAGTTTGCAAGGAGCTGGTACGTTTGTTTTATGTTCAGCTTCACAGAAACCTTTAAATAATACGCCTTCACATTGGGCAGTATTTTCTATCACAGAGAAGGAGATCCCTTTACTTTACGTCATAGTCAGCTAAAATGACATTCAGAAAGAACAGGTGAACAGCAGTAGGTGAGAAACAGCAAATAATCTGTTGCTTTATTCTGGAGCATTTCCCTATGCTTCCAGTGAAGGTAGTATAACAAGGAGAATACAGCTTTTATGATTCCGGTGCGCCCGAAGGTTTATTCATGCAGTTAACACACGAAATCCAAAGTATTAAGTCACTTATCCAAAGTGTTAATTTACTGGGACATTGTGCCCCGCTAACTAATGATTTTTTAGCAGGACTCTATCTAATTCTAGGACATGGCAAAACTGTTGTTGCCAAACGTAAAACCACTAAGGCAGCAATAGTGATCTGGCGGTTGAAACACTATAACAAACAACCAATGCAAACAACAGGGAAAAGAAAAAAGTCCAGACACTTGTGCGCTGTGGTTCAGAATTTATGAAAAGTCAATTCACATGACTAAAACCAATAATGATAACCATATCCTATTATTCATATCCTACATGTCCATTTCATGTATGATATGAATAATGGGATTCGGTTACATTATATGTTTGAGTGATGTGAATTGACTTATTATAAATTCTGCACCACAGCGCACAAGTGTCTGGACTTTTTACTTATCCAAAGTGATGTTTATTTAAAGTGTGATTTTTGGTCACATTTTAGTCAACCAACATGTGCTACGCTGCAGGGAATGTGTGTGTTTTGACATCTTAGGCAATATTGCTATTAGGATCTATGTGTTTTGTTCGCAAATGCATATGTGTCTGAATTGTTAACATGAAATTATGCTTTTCAAAGTACACCTTCCTCTTGCATTTTTGTAATTTTTTTTTATTGGATTATAGTAAAAAAATGTCGACTTTTCACAAAATCATAACTTACATAAAATGAAGTCAGTGACAAGAAATGGAGACATTAAAACTCAAAATCAGAAAAGAAATACGAAAGAGGGTGAAAAAAGCAGAAGGCGGAACATTGCAAATATACATACAAAAAGTTACATAAAACCAAATCAGCACCATAAATAGAACAACTGATCCATCTCTTTAGCCCATAATAGTCAAAGTAAATTCCACAAAAGATTTCTCATCTTATAAGGCTCACAATTTATTTCATATCACAGCAAGGAGTGAGAAGCATAAAGCATCTTCGATCTTCTGTGTTAGTACTCGGTTAGAACACTTCATATCTTTAGACAGTATCTTACTGTTTCAGTCTAATTACTATCCAGTAAGATTTATGGGGTAATTCATAGAATTCGGCGCACAAGTGGCGCACGCGGCTGGCGCACAGAGTGTGCGTGTGGCAGTCTGCGCGAGCCGCGTGCGCCAAAACCCATCTTGGCGCACAGAGTATTCATGGATTTATACATCCATAATCAGCCGTGGCACAGAGTGGCGCAGCGACCCTGCAGCAGCGCCAGTTACGCCCCCAACCTGCCCTGTGCGTCAAAAACATCGCACAAATCCAGTACATGGCGCAAAGGCCAGTGGACCAGCATACAGCCCCCCAACCACGCAATCGCGTGTATAAATCCACACGCACCCCTGGAATACACGTACCCCACTCGTGCCAGCGAAATCGTGTGTATAAATCCATACACACCCCTGGAATACACGTATCCCACTCGCACCAGCGAAATTGTGTGTATAAATCCACACGCACCCCGGAATACACGCACCCTGCTCGCGCCAGCGAAATCACGTGTATAAATCCACACGCACCCCCGGAATACATGTACCCCGCTCGCGTTAGCAAAAACGTGTGTAAAAGTCCATGCGCACCCCGGGTATACGCGCAGGGAGCCCATTCACCCTCCCCATTCCCCACAGGCAGGGGACTTTTCCCACGCAATTTACCTGATGCGACCGGTGTACATGTATTCCGAGGGGTGCGTTTTCTTACACGCACATGAGCTACAGGGCTCACGTATCTCTTTTTCTTGCTTTTTTGGGGTGCCTGAGCATTGCATGACACGTCATTTCTCCTAGGGTGCCACAGAATGGGACATTCATCGTAGCTGTATATACGTGTTTGTTGTTTGCGCACACTTTTGTAATGTGCAGGGATGCTACCGCCTGCCTTCGTGTGGCGGACGTGTTTAGGCCGTGCATGTCTTTGGCCGTGCGCGGGTTTCCCCTATTCGATTCCATGAATACGTGTGGCTTGCGTGCGTGTGGGCGTTCCGTGTATTTCCCTGCAGTACTTCCCTAGTTACGCCTTCTTTTTCACGCGTTATTTCCCATTCTGCATGTTCTGCCCCCTTTTTGGTGTGTGCGCTGACATTGTGCGCTTTCGCTGTGCGCATCGTGCACAGCGTTCTGGATGTTGCAATGACATTTGCGTCCATGAATGCCACCTGCGGATTTTGCGCACATCCTGGGGAAAACACGCCAGGGCTGTCCATGAATCACACGCATGTGCATGCGCTTGCTTTTTCACACTTGCGCCACAAATTTCGGCGCACATTTCTTCAATGAATCGGCCCCTTAAGTCTTTCAGGATCTTTACTACTTCTGCCATCAAGAAAACTTAATTGCCCAAAGCTAGTCCAAGCCAAAAGCAATTTGTTTGTAAGAACCATACATTATGTACAAATCTTTGTAGCCTTTGTACCCTTAAATCCCATGTCCCTGGGCATACAGTTAAAAGACGTTCAATGGAATGTTTTTCAGCCCTCTCACATTTTTGGCAGATTTTCGTTGGAGTCTCTACATCATCTCTAATGTGCTGTATTTCCAGTGTATGTAGGAGATTTAATCGGAATCTTAAGAAGTCCGATCTACTCAAGGGGTCTGGTGACTTCCTTAAATAGCTAGGTTAAAAAGACCTTGGTTTATCAGTTGGAGTCAAAGATGCAGATATTTTTGTAGATCTCATCCTCTCAATGGTCCTAAAATAGTCCACCTTTTTCATGGATTCTTTGACCTTGAGGGGATTTTGGATCAGTATTTCTGGTGTACTATCTGACTGTATCAGTATATTAGTGCATTTTTCTTTCAACTTATTAAAATAATATATTGGCGGACCCCTTTAATAGAACTGCCACAACTTCAAATAAGGATGTCGAAAGTGGATCAAGGATCGATCTGTAAAGGGATATCCATTTCCACTCCAACCATGCTCGAAGCGAAGTGAGGCCCAGTTCGTTCCATACACAGGCAATAGGGACGCAATTAGGGAGACCCAATGTTCATCTCCATATCTTTCCTTTAGTTCTGTCCTAGTCAATAGAAAATGATTGAAAATTAGTATCCAAACCCAATAGTAGAATTGGAACTATTTTGCCAGTATAGAATTTTATGTCCGGAACAATAGACAATTTGCAAAGTTTAGTTATTATTTTTTTCATTTACTAACCCAGATTCAAGATTGTTGCCTCCAGGCCCAAGTGGGTAACCTCCTTAACAATTGGAATTATTTGGTAGTTCAAATGCCAGATGAATGATTTAGTGACCTTTAGAGGATGTTTCAAAATCACTATTTTTTACCTGTCAGGATTTATTTCAAGATCATTCTGGTTAGCATATTCTTACAAAGCATCGGGAAGCCGCTGTAGACCTAGCTGCGTATGGCCCAGTGACACAATATCATCGGCATATGCCAACCAATTTATCCTAGTAGTTCCTATTTTGGGACTCACCAGGGCCACGTCTTGGAGCCATAGTACCAAGTCCGATGGGTATAAATTGAACAACAATGGGGCCACCAGGCATCCCTGTTGGACTTCTCTTTCTGTTTGGATGCTTTTCAATAGTTCCCCAGATCTTCTCATTCTGACTTGAAGTTCAGAATTGTTGTGAAGTTCTATAAGAATAGCCAGGAGATTGTCTGGCAAACCCCATTGTTTCAATTTTCATCCAAAGGTGGTCCCTATTGATGCTGTCGAATGCTTGGGACAGATCGACCCAAGCCCCAAATAGCAGAGTACCCCCCTTGGAGAAAGCACTGCAGCTGACACAGCTGAGGACCAGACCATCAAGTGAAGTCGATAGGCCTCTTATAAAACCTATCTGTTGTTTAGAAATTAATCCTTCGGTTTTTGCTCATAATTCCAGATCCCTTAATACCAATCTGGCGAAGATCTTACCATCCGCGACCAAGAGTGAGATCAGCGATAGTTAGTAGAAGCCAGAAATCTCCCCTCTTGTATATCAGAATGATAATCAATCTTCTCCAGGATTCTGGAATTTTTCATATCTCAGTTATTCTGTTAAAGAGGGATTTTAAGACCTTAGCCCAGAGATCGGGATTTCATTTGAGGATCTCATTACTAAGACCATTTGGCCTTGGTGATCTAGATGAGGAGGATTTTTTTGTTAAAGTAGTCACCTCTTCTAATGAGGTATTGAGGGACCAGTCTGAATCTATTGTGATTTTAGGATTAGGAGAGCCTGTGGCATCTTATAGATTGGAGAAGTAATCCACCCAGACTTGCTCCTGGATGACGCCATCCTGTGCGGTATTAATAGGTCTCTCCATCGATCCAATGATTGACCAGAAGTAATGGGAATTATTCTGGCAGACCATCCTAAGCATCTCTTCCCCCTCACTTTGGAGTCTCAGGGATTTGTGGGACCTGATCCAGTTCCTATAGTGGTTATTCACGAGTCTTACTTCCCTTTTATACTCTTTAGCTTCCTTATTGACAATTTTTATTTGTCTTATACTTCTCCTCTTATCTCTTTTTTTCTCAAAGATTTGTGCATCAAACAGGTGTTTATGTTTGTCAATTCGAGATACAGAGGATCGATTTGGCGGATTAAGATCCCATAGAAAGTCGACAAAGTGGCTAGTTTCGAGAGCTCCCCATCAGTCATGTGACCTACAGTATTTCCCAGTTTATTTTACAAGAACAAGTCCCCCTTTTTAAACTTTGCTAGTCTATTGCCAGCATTATGCGATACCAGCTCTTGGGTAAATCAGAGTACCCTATTTCCATGTTTTATGTTAAAGATGGCTTCCAAGGTAGCATTGTCACTTGGCGTCCCATTATTTACGGAGAAGTGGGCACACCTGTCAAAGAGGCTCTTTGAAAGAAAAATATAGTCAACTATTGAGAAGCTAGTATCCCTTGTTCAGGTAGGGGCTGGCGGAATGTCCCCATTGATATTCCCCAGTGATATTCTCATTAAACATTAATAGGTCCCATCCCATTAGAAAGTTACGCCATGTGTCGCCATTATACGTGCAAGGTTTACATCTCTCAGAGCCTAAGGAGTCACCTTTTTTACATTGCGAGCCTAAATCTCCCATAATCAAAAGTTCATCACTTGGACATTGAGAAGTATAATAAAGAAGCAAATCTGAAAGTTTCTGGAGAAAGTCTAAATAGGGAAACTTCAGGGGAGTCCATTAGATGTTTATAACTATCCAACTTGGATTGCAACCTCCCAGGCCAAATTCGGCTCTAACAACCAATATACTGGAAACTCCATCAGACAGCAGGGATGAGTGTGGTGTGAAAAGGCCTAATTTCTGCAGGAAAAACATAATCCCCCTAATGAACGTCCTATGCCTTGCCCACGGCCAGTTGATGGAATTTAGAAAAAAACGTGTAGCCCAAAAGGGGACTTTAGCCATGTGTCCTGCAACAGTACCAAGTCTAATTTATCAAAGATATAGCCCCTCTTAATTTCACCACAGAATGATTTGTGCCCCCTTGTGTTCCAGGATAATATTTTAATCGTGTCCCTGACTAGAGTGGCTGCTCTGGAAATCCTAGTTTAAGGAAGATTTGGGAAACTGTTTTAGGCACCACAGCCCACACATTCGGGGAAGTAGTAGGTATTTGCGCATAATTTGACCTGTTTTGTGCTACATCATATTTGGGTACATGCTGATTGCCTACAGTTGGCATAACTGGTAGATCTCGTAATACTGTGTAGCCCCTCTTAGCCCACTCTGAGTCAGTTCTCAGGATGACTTCCACCCCCAGTCTTGACTTCAAATCTAGCTAAAAAATATCTGTAGTTGTAGTGAATGGAAATCTAACACAGTCTATATATGCTGAAGTAAAAAACAGCAGCTCAGGTATTCCTTACATTAACGAGAGAATCTTGCTACTGTTCAACAGGGCTCTTGTTTTATTATCCAGGACTGTCCTTGAAATTAAGACCTTTAGACCCCCTTTCTGCAGTTTATACAGGGGTTTATTCACTTTTGGTATATCCAAACGAACATTAGCACATGAAGAATGTGCCAACAAGACCTGGATTTCCGGGATTGGCTGTAATTCCATGAGATCTACCTCAGTATTTAGAGATTTTTTCCACATTCAGACATAAACCCCTGATTAAGTGGTGGTGAGTCACTGGGGGTGATGGAATGTGAATTCAGTTGTGGACTGATCGATATATGTCTAGCTAGTGACTTTTGATCTTTCTGGCCCCCCACAGGTACGGCCCCTGTCAGTGCCTAGGTTTCAGCCCGTTGTTTGTCCCTTAGGAAAATCGTGGGAAATCTTTAGTGGTTGTAGATACGTTTCCGTTGGGATCCCCACTGTGACTTTAAAGGTTTCAGGTCTACTGACCTATTTCCCAGCCGTTTTAAACTTGTCTTGCTTAGATTTCTTGTTTCTTCCCAATTCCGATGAAGACTTTGCCCCCTTCTTTTTGGTCTTATTTACTTCATCTAGGGCCACTGCTTTTAGGTTCCGAATGAATTGATTAGTGTCAGCACTCTGATTTATTTTCTTATGTTTCTGAGTATTAGTTGTCCTCCGTTCTCGTGAAACAATTTGCAGAGCCTCCTTCAAGTCCAAAATTAGTTTCTTTCCCCTCTTTTTGGTTTTCCCTTTTGATTTTTTTTGCTTCTCCGTTGTTTCCCTTGTTTTCTGATTAGGCCTCTCCAGGGAAACCTCAATATTGGAGATGTCATTGTCCTCTTCCTTGGTCAATTGGGCCAGATGAATACATTCTTCTAGTGTGGACACCGATAAGGGAGTGTCATCCATAATGGCACTCGGACAGTTAGACGGAAAGGATTGTAAGCAGCAAGGGCATCTTCCATGGTGGACACCGTTCACACCTTCTCCCAGATTAGAGCTCAATATCATCAGCTCCTCCTTAGTTCCCTCCCATTTATTGTATGAGAATGTCCATCTTTCCACACTGTTTCTTGGATATGGAGCAGAACACTGCCAGGGTTTCTCCTAGCGAGTCATTAACTGAGGACCTAAGGGCTACCAGTGAAGATTTGTTGATCTCTAACTCCTTTGTGATTTCAAGAAGTATGACCAAATGTTGCTGCACCTCTCTTTTCAAGTTTTCAAACACTTTTGCAAGTGAGCTGAGAACAAAATGTAATGCTTTTAATGTCGATGTTGCAATCTCTTGTGCTGGTCGGTCTCCATTATATTGTCTTTTGAAGAGGGTCTTATTTCTCTTTGTGTTGATTTGGCCGATTCTCCATGGCTACCTTAGAGACCTCTAAAGAGCTGAGATTCCATTCAGCTCAAAAGTAAGAGTCCAGTGGTAAATAGGGTTCTGAAGTCCCCACTTCCCCACCTGTCATCTGGTTATTGATTCCGTAGGTGTCATTCTGGAAGTCACCCATCCTGGAGCTCTGATGATGACATGTAGATTGACCTGGTAAGGCTTCTTTCTTATGGGGTGCATCTCCCATTAGGAAGAACTCCAGTATTGTGTTTTTCATTGTGGTAGCCATAAATTTGTATTCCAGATTTGGGACTAGAGTATCTTTTACCATCTGGTGTGATGGAGTTGTAAACACAAGTGATGAGGGCCGTTTACAGAACTGTTTTCAGAAATTGCTGGCATGTGTAAATACATCATTGATTGCTACATTTGCATAGTACCACTTGTATTGCAAAATTTGAATGGACCAGGTAGTTTTGTGTTTGAGTACTGTTTCCTCAGTAGACCTCATGAATGAGCCTTTTTACACTACAATGGTGTGTTACTAACAATTTTATATGGTGGAAGGCACTTTTGCAAGTAGTTCAGAAACGCAGTTTACCAAATGTCTTGGTACTCTTGTGTATTTCTGCACTGGACAGGAGTTAAGAGTTTGTAGTATATTAATTTGTCCTTTCTCGTTGCCTTTTATATGGTGGTCAAAGAAATGCTGCAATGACTTGATAGAGGTGTGCTGCTTGTTACACATTGATGTTTACTCTGGGTTATATTTTCAAGGTGAAATACTGCTGCCTTTCAGAACAGAGATGTTTACGGCAAATGTGAAAGAATATAGTAAATAAATATGTTTCTTAATGGCATACTGAGTGCATTTGGAGACTACAGTACTTAAAAGGGTCAGGGGCTGTGTTGGCAGGAAGACAGTGTGTATGTGTAATGGGATGGCTTTGTATATGAATGGGAACTTGGCAGCATTAGTACTGTTGGTGAGGGGGCAAAAAGCTTCACTTCAGAGTGTGTTGTACGATGTGCAGTTTAGCAACTGTGTGCATTGCTCTACGGGTATTTACTTTGCAAATGAGCTACTTGTACTCATAGAAGGGTGAGAAAAAGTGTTCAGCTTGGAAAGGAAAATGTTTTTGTGTGTGAAATTTCATTACCTTTTCTGCATATAAATGTTTTCTACATGAGTGGAACAATTATTTCACTTGTTGATTTCATTTATACACATTTACAATTGCTAGTGTTGTGGATGCACAGATAATTTTTTCTGCTTTTATACATAATGTCATACTCTGTGAAGTGTACATGGTAAGTGGCAGGCACCCTGTTCTTTTGCATGCAATGTATGTAGTTTGTTTGGATTGGTAGGGTGCATTAGGTGCTCTTTGCTGTGACCATTTTACGAATGTTATACAAGATACGTTAGTGCAGACAACAGTTGTACAATTGCCAGAAGAAAAGAAGAGATTTACTATTTGGATATTGCAATGGTTGATATGGGTGAATGAAACACTTGAAAGCCCATACCATTGCAAGTGGTATTTAATGGTAGGTGATGGGAGAAATGAGTGTATGTTTCCTGAGTAGCTTAGCAGCACTTGTACCGTATGTGCAAAAGTACTGTATACAATATATTGATACCTGTCCTTTCTGGTGGTGGGTGGCGATGTGCATTAATCTGTCGGCATACATTTTGCATACTTACAGAAGTTTCTACTGCAGGTAGGTGCTTTACGATCACACTAGACTTGTACTGTGAGTGGTTTACGGTACATGTGGCATATTGTGTAGAAATTATATTGTTAGATGCCGCGGTCTTGGATGTGATTGGTGGATGCATGTGTGACTATTTAGAAAAGTAACCAATGAGGGAGTGCGGCAAATAAGCTAGTGGAAAGGGAAGAAGGACTGCTCCTGCTTTACTGATGCGCGACCCTTGTAGTACTTGGGGAAACGCACGTGTCATATTCTGTGCTTCTCAGCATGCTGGCCAATGGGAATGGGACTGTGGGGATTATTCAATCAGGTCCCATAGGGCTGAATGGGAATTGGGAAAGTGGTAGCACTGGTACCATTAATACCAATACTGGTGCTACAGTCCTGTTCTGCTCGTGGGTGCCGGTACGGCCACCAGGTCAGACCTGGTGGCTGCAAAGGCACCCACAAGCAGAACTCGCAGTATGGCGGTACAGTAGCAATGGTGCCGGTAGCACTACCGGCACCGTTGTTGCCTTACCGCCATACTTGTAATGAGGCCTACTGTGTTGATTTTGGGTGATGCCTTTGTGCTAGATCTGCACAGCTATGCCCAGGAAAGGGACTTTGATGGCAATTTCGGTTTGGAAGGAGTGGAGGCATTGTGGTACACTGTCGATGTCTGCAGTTTCGGCGTTGTGCTTGCACTTTGCAGAGAAGTGGCCAGTTTCGCTACTGTTCATGTTGTCATCGTGCAGTATGGTGGCATGCATTTGGGTCACGTGGCTTGTTCACATTTGTTCCATCAACTGAAGAGGCTGATGAATGGAGTGAAGAGGCTTTTTCTCACTGCCCAGGTACTTTTCTCATCCATACCACCAAGAAGAATATAGGACTATCCTAATCTATGTTCCCAGCAAGAGGTTGGAAGGTGTCTCATCAACAGAAGCATGTGTAATTGTTTGTCGTCTGGTGGGATATTCTTCTGTAACAATGACATCATTAATTCTCGCAGAGTTCTTCCATGCAAATGGCATTTCTTTGTCGATCATTGGTGATGCTATTTTCTTTGCCCATCTACAGAATGCATTGAAGAGTTTACTGTAATAATGTGAGGAGGATAAGAAAACACAAAACCCTATAAAAACTGAAAAAAAGTGTTTCTCTACACCTTTTCAGAGCCACCAGTAAAGATAAAATCCCCTACCCTGGTTGAAATGTGTTCCCCACACCCGCACACAGCATGAAAGCCACATCCGGGGCTTTTGAGGATGGCAGGCTTCAAAATGGGACTGTGGAGACTAAGGGATTGCGCATTAACGTTTCTGGGTGTGGTGTCTGCGCAGAGGAGTGTTGTACAGAACTGATAGTGCTACATTGAGAGGTCTTTAATGTGATTGGTGGATGTGTGTGACTATTTAACAGTACCGAATGAGGGTGTGCTGGAAAGAAGATAGTGGAAAGGGAAGAAAGACTGTTCCTGCTTTACTGGGACGAGGCCCTCGCTATACTTGGGGAAGCGCACGTGCCACATACTACTATTTTCAGCATGCTGGCCATGGGAATGGGATTGTGAGGATTATCATACTGAGGGTGTGGTTCACAGGAAACAGGAAGGGAAGTTAATACTTTTTTCCATTACTGTGCATAGTGAGCTGGGCTGAAATGGTTGCCATTAGTTGCAAAGGTAATGTTCATAGCAGAATTGGTCCAAGATCAATTCCAACTGAAAGCATTGCGGCCCGCTACTCTGTTCTGAAAAGCTACAAATAGAATGCAGAGCAGCTCTGGGGTGTGGCCTTTTGTAGGGCTGCTGTGCAGACCTTGCAACCAGAAAAGACGCATACCTCATTCAAACAAATGCATACATGTGCAATGACACATTGTACGGTTTTTGTAAGCGTGTACCTTCACATTAACGCTCTGTAGATTGCAGAACACTGTACGTTTCCGCTGTCTGAGGGTCCGGATCATGTCCACGAAATAAGGGCCCACGCACAGCGTGGATGCGGTCGCATGGTGATGTTGCAAATGTTCTCGATTGGGACGTCTGTCCACAGGATGCGTTTTGGGTAGAATACTTTGTGAGCGTGTGCATAGGTGTCCTATGCACACCATTGGGATTTCTGGACTGATTAATAGTGTGACACACATGCATGGACCATTTTGGGAGAAGCGGGGTGTTTGTAGGTTATAGCAGGTGGGATGTTTATGTCTACAGCTATCTGTGGGACGTGGTTGGACGCCTCAAACTACTTAAAGTTTGTCACAAGTTCCTTCGCATATGCTGGACAGGGGCGGTGTTACCAGGAGCAGAGGAAGAGATGCTCCTGGTAATGAAGCAAGGTGCTGGAAGCCTTGCTCCTCTCACTCATTCATCTGGAGACCGCCGCAACTTCCCCAGAACATCCGGGAAGGAAGGTAAGCATTGGGGGCTTAGTTACATCACAGCGCTATCGAGCACAAAATGTTCGTTTATTTCCAACTATGAAATTGACTTTATGCATCAAGCATTATGCTGCACAACTGCGCTCCTATGCTGCTGCTAATATTGTTTTTGGCACATTGCACTGCCTGGAGGCAGTGTACACCGAATTTACTTCCTGATGCGGTGCAATTTCATGATGGCCGCCCGCACTGCATGCCTTCGAGTGGACGTGGCCTGGGCATCTGCTGTGGCCCTGATTGGCTGGGCCTCCAGTGATACTGCCCTATCAGGAAGCCGGCAGGCTTCGCCGGTCCTCCCACCAAGACCCGATCCTAAGGCCCCTGTTTGTCTCCCTGTTCGTGTCCATGGTCGTGCGGTGAGCATGTTTTAGTGCATGCGCCCTACGGTCTCCCCCTGGTCACCAGTGTGATTGCGTGCCCCCTACCCTCTCACCCTGGTTGCATTACCTAATTTGTATATTGTATCTGCATGCTGTCGTTGCCCCACAACATGGGACAGGCCCCCTGTAGTTGCCCACAGATCTGACACTTGCATTTTGTGCTGCTGCAGCCCTGTAAAATGGGGTTGGCACCATGTAACTGCCTAGTGCTGAACTCTTTACCTAAATACTGGACCTGCATTTGTGTGCTGCTGCCTCCCTGCAACATGGGTTAGGCACCATGCATCTGCCTACCGATTTGACACTTGCAATTGTGTGCTGCTGACGCCCTGTAAGATGGGTTTGGCACCATGTAATTGTCCACTGTTACTGACTTATGCATTGTATGCTACTGCCACCCTTCAAACTGGGTCAGGCAAACTGTATGTCTCTGTTAGCACTTATGTATTCAAGTTAAGCCGCCCTCTCAAACATGAGGCCTGGCAAGATGTTTCTCGCAAGCACTTATGTAACTAAGTAAGCCTTCTTAACAGCGCCGAGATGCCCGAGGGCAGTTGTGCGCTTTACAAATGCAAGTAAATAAAATAAATACATAAAATACGTATGCGCTTACTTGTGCAACAAAGAAATTTCTGCTCCCACAACTAATTATAGGTGGTTCACAAGATGCGGACATGCGGTTCGTACTGGCATCCCAGGGATGCCTCCACTGTGATTGCGGACAGGTCAGGCAGGTGCGGTGTCCGTAGGTCACTTCCCTTTTGCTTAATTGTGGTCATTCCCACGAGTACTGTGCGCCGCAGAGTCATAACAGGAATTTAAAATCAAAGGAAAAGCCACATATATACTCAGCAACAATTTATATATCTGTAACGCTCACCTGGTTCCCACGGAGGCGCTGATCCCGGCTGGGCTGCTATCGTTTCTTCAATTGAGAAGCGTAGAGCTCGGACGACTCTCAGGACTGGGCTTCCTCTTATCGAATGTCTGACTTGCAGGGTAAGTTTTCTGCAGGTGGAAGAAAAAGGGTTAATCACCGTTTGATGGGATTCCTTCTCCCACCAATCGCCAGTTTCTCCCACAGCCTAGCTTTCTACTTGTCTCCGCGAGCTCTCACCTTAGGCGTATAAATGCTGAGCTCTCCATCCTGCGTCTGGTGCAGGGGTGCGTGGATTCCAGTTACGTCACTGGGTGAGTTCAGTGTTGAGGCTCAAGTCTTTTGCGGCCTTAGTTGTGGCACTGGTGCTGGGATGCCGAAGAGCGATGCCGCCGTTACTGCACGAGCGGATGCCTGTAAGTATACTGTAGTCTTTAGGCTTTAAAAGATGGGCACCTCAACAATGTCCCTTTTCCTTTGTTTCAGGCCTCGGGATGCTGTGGGCGTAGTTTTCCATTGCCGCTGCACGTGCCGATGCACGTAAGTATAATGTTCGTTGGCCGCCTTTAATGGCACCTCTAATAATGTCCTTTTTCTAGTTTTCAGGTGCCGAGATGCTGCGGGCTTTATATCCGTTGCCACTGAACGTGCCGATGCACGTAAGTATAATGATCGTTGGCCGCTTTTAATGGCACCTCTAATAATGTCCTTTTTCTAGTTTCAGGTGCCGGGATGCTGCGGTTGATGCGGCCGCTTCTGCGCATGCAAAAACTGGTAAGTTAAGATGAATGCGACTGCCTTCACCTGAACCCCCTTTTTGATTATGTCCTTTGGCTTTCAGGTGCAGAGAAGCTGCCGAAGAGAAGGCAGCGGTTAGCTCTGTTGCAATCACGGATGGATCAGGTAAGCGGGCGCGGCTGCGAGCGAGTTGCACTTTTCTAACCTTATGTTTATTCTTTGCAGGTTTTGCCGGTGACTGGATTCCGGGATCTGGTAAGTATTGTTCTGTGTCTTTCTTCATCCACAGGTTGCTGTGCAGAAGCTGAAGATGACTCTGGACCTGG
The DNA here is from genome assembly GCF_040938575.1 of Ambystoma mexicanum. Lineage (NCBI taxonomy): Eukaryota > Metazoa > Chordata > Amphibia > Caudata > Ambystomatidae > Ambystoma > Ambystoma mexicanum. The sequence continues at coordinate 326,870,876 of NC_090938.1, forward strand.
AATGCAGGAGCCGACTCGGTGAGCGTCCTGCAGCTGCTGCAGAATAACGCGAAGCACGTGTTTTCCATCGGGCGTGGTTTAAATAGCAGAGAAGTGCTTCCAGTGTGTGTTCTTTCACCGGTTCCACCCAGGTAAGAAAAGAGTTCCTGAATGGAGGGAATAGTTCCTCCCAGCCCTGATGGCTGGGGACTTCAACCAGACTGGATTGTTCTGGGTATATATGCAGCATGGTCTGCCTCAGGTAAGTCCACCCAAGCATTATTACACTGTTTATCAATATGAGCCCGGCGCCTATGGCACCAGGACACAGTCCAAAGGGCCCCTGTAGGGGTCTGCTGGGTCCGGAGTAGTGGAAGATGGGTCTGCTTCCGAGGGCATTGGGCCAGTCCTGGCCCCTCGGGAGTAGCGCCCATGACAGCACCCCCCCTCAAGCCCCCTCCCAAACTTGTCCTCCCCGGGGGTTTTGGTTTATCGGGAAAGGTTCGGTGAAATTTCTGGACTAGACGAGGAGCATGGATGTGGTCATAGGGTTCCCATGACCTTTCCTGAGGTCCGTAGCCTTTCCAGTCGATTAGGTAGAATAGCTTCGATCTGATGATTTTAGAGTCCAAAATGTCTTTTACTTCAAATCCGGGCTCCCCATTCACTTGAATGGGCTCTGGAGGATTGGACAATCTGGTTCCAGGTTGCATGGGTTTCAAAAGAGATACGTGAAATACAGGATGTATTCTCATATGGGTTGGCAATTCTAATTTAACGGCCACTGTATTAATTATGGCCGTAATTGGATATGGTCCCAGGTATTTGGGGTTGAAGGTGCGAGGCCCTTTAAGCGATAAATGTTTGGTGGACAGCCAGACTTGATCCCCAACCTGGTATTGAGGGGCATTGCTTCGGTGTTGATCTGCTTTTTTGTACCTCTCTTTAGCTTGTTGTAGATGTGTAGTCGCTTCCTTAAAAGCTTGGGTAATAACGGTGTGCAATTGATCCACGGCGGGTGTTCCAAGATCTTGAGGTGGATCAAGGTTGGAGGTTTGAGGATGAATCCCATACACGATGTAGAAGGGACTCTTCCCGGTACCCGAATGAACTGAATTGTTGTAAGCATATTCAGCTATACAAAGGATGTCCTTCCAGTTACTCTCCGACTGTTGTAGCATGCATCGTAAATATTGCTCGAGAGTCTGGTTTGTTCTCTCGGTTTGCCCGTCGGTCTGGGGATGATGGCTGGTCGAAAGTCTTACATCGATTTGAGCTAATCGACAACAGCTACGCCAAAAGTGGGAAATAAACTGGCTCCCCCTATCTGAGATTAGTACTGACGGGAAGCCGTGTAGCCGGACGATGTTTTCAAGAAATACTTTGGCTAGGACTGATGCTGAAGGTAAGCCTTTTAGTGGAATGAAGTGGGCCATTTTAGAAAACAGGTCCACAATAACAAGAATGGTGTTGTACCCGGAACAGGAGGGTAAGTCTGTGATGAAGTCCATGGAAAGGGTATGCCAGGGACACGGTGGGATGTCTAATGGTTGCAGAAGACCAGCCGGCCTCTTCTTCTGACCCTAGTTTTGAGCGCACACAAAGCAGGACATCACAAATTCCTTTATGTCTTTTCTCCACGAACGCCACCAGAAGTGTCTCTTCACCTTTTCTGTGGTTTTGGCAATGCCAGGGTGACCCTCAATTAATGAATCATGATAGCAGGAGATTACCTGTCTTTGTAAATCGGCGTGTGGTAGGAACAATCGTCCTTGGAAATAAGGCAAGTCATTGCTTACGGTGAAATCTTTTCCTTTTTGTAACCAGTTCAGTAAGTCTGGTGAGGTTACAAGTTGTTTAGTTTTTTCTTCAATATCCTCAATGGATTGTGAAGAAATCAGACCCACGATCCTTTGTTCAGGAATTATTGGTACAGGTTCCGGATTGGCAACGTTATCTCCCATTCCAAGTCGGGAAAGAGCATCCGCTTTGCCGTTCTTGTTGCCGGGGCGATAAGTGATCACAAAGTCAAATTCAGCAAAGAATAGAGCCCAGCGAAGCTGTCTGGAGGATTGAGCCTTGGCGGTTTTCAGATACTGCAGATTTCGATGATCGGTGATCACTGTGACGGTGTGTCTGGCCCCGAGGAGATAATGCCGCCATGCCTTAACGGCTGATTTAATTGCTAGAAGCTCTTTGTCTGTGATGGTGTAGTTGATCTCAGGCGCCGAGAACTTCCGAGACCAGAATGCCACAGGATGCAGTTGGTTAGTCTCTGGATCTCTTTGTGATAGGACTGCTCCCATTGCTAAACTGGAGGTGTCGGTTTCAACGATGTAAGGGAGGTCTGGGCGTGGGTGTTTCAGTATTGGCGCCGAGGTGAATTTAGCCTTTAGCTCTTGGAAGGCTTGTTCTGCTTCTGCGGACCATTCAAAGCGTTTATTTTTTCTTAAGAGGGCGGTGATGGGTTGTACCACTCGTGAAAACTCTGGAATAAATCTACGGGTAAAATTGGCAAAGCCTAGCATGCTTTGAACGCCTTTCACTGAAGTAGGAGACGGCCATTTGAGGATAGCGTCTACTTTTCTCGAGTCCATGTGGACTCCTTTGGGTGTCAGAATAAATCCCAAAAATTCGACCTCAGTGACATGAAAAACACATTTTTCGAGCTTGGCAAAAAGTTTATGTTGGCGAAGTTTTTCAAGGACCGCCCTAACTTGATTTCGATGGTCAGCTTCTGAAGATGAGTACACAAGAATGTCATCTATGTAGACGACAACGCAGACATCAATGAGCTCTCTGAGGACATCATTCATAAAATATTGGAAGGCGGCCGGTGCATTGCATAGTTCAAAGGGCATCACTTGGTATTCAAATAGCCCATACTTAGTGCGAAAGGCCATCTTCCATTCATCTCCTTCCTTGACCCGTACCAAGTGATAAGCTCCCCGGAGATCAAGCTTAGTATAAATACAGGCGTTTTTTACCTGGTCAAAGAGTTCCTGGATCAGAGTAAGGGGTACCGGTTTTTTACTGTTATCTGGTTCAGAGCACGATAATCTATACAGGTTCTGAGGTCACCTTCTTTTTTTGGTACGAAGAACAGAGCCGAGGATGCAGGGGACTTCGACGGACGGATAAAGCCATTGGCCAGGTACTGGTCTGAATACTGTCGCAGGTGAAGGTTCTCAGGCTTGGTAAGGGCGTAAATCCTACTGCAAGGGGGAATTGCACCGGGTAGCAAATCTATCTGACAATCGTATGATCTGTGTGGTGGCAAGGTGTTAGCCTGTTCCTTTTGAAAAACATCTTGGAACTCTCGATACTCTAGAGGTAATTATGGACCATCAGCCGTTACTGACGCTAGGCGAATGTTGGGTCGTGGATAACAAGTTGGTGTGCACTCTCGGAACTTTATTGTCTTTGCTCGCCAATCAATCTGAGGATTGTGTTTCTCCAACCAAGGAATCCCTAGAATTACTTGGAATTGAGGAGCCTTGATCACGTCGAACACAATTACCTCCTGATGCCCGTCTTGGCCTAGTATCGTCACTTCAGTAGTGGTATGGGTCACTGGTCCGGAGGCGATTTCCATCCCATCCACCGTAGTAATGACGTCTTTAACCACCTCCTTTGGACAAAGAGGTAAGTTCATCCTGGAAGCCAATTCGCGGTCCACATAATTTCCAACTGCTCCGCTATCAATGTATGCCTTAATTGCATGCAAATGATCCGGTTGCTCTGGGTTTATGAGGACCATTGGCATTATGAAGTGCGAGGTCAAAGAACTGGTTTTTACGCTCGGCAAGCGGACCTCTACACTTGTCGGACGAGGTCGTTTCCCGGCTCAGGCTTTTCAGAACTCTTATCAGAAGCTCCCACTGTCTTCTTAGGTGGTTTCACCGGGCAATCTCGAAGAAAATGTCCTGAATTTCCACAATAGAGACATAGTTGCATTTGTCGTCTCCTGTCGCGTTCTTTCTGGGTTAGGGGACCCTTTACAACCCCAATTTGCATAGGTTTGACGGCTTCAACTCCTTTGGTGTGACTTTGAGGCTTAGGGAACACTCGTGTTTCAAACCTGGATCAATCCGCCTTTCTGTTTTGTAGTCTGTGATCCAATTGGACCACCAAATCAATGTACTCTGAACAATCCTGAGGAGGATTCACTACCTGGGCAAGGACGTCTTTGAGTTTGCCACGCAAACCCCTGTGAAAAAGCGTGATTCTTTTGTCCTCAGGCCATCTGGTTTCCACGATTAGCCTATTGAATGATGCAATGTAGGCCAAAAGATCTTGATTGCCCTGTCGTAGGGAAAGGAGTTTGTTGTCCAGGGCCTGCCCCTGGGAATGCCTTGCAAAAAGTCTTTCCATATTTGCCTGGAAGGTCGGGAAATCACGAAGGATCGGGTCATCCTGTGTAACCAGAGGGATCGACCAATCAGCGGCACTGCCGCTAAGATACAAAAGCACAAAGGCTACCTTAGTCTGGTCAGTCGGAAAGGCTGCAGGTCTACAAAGAAAGTGCAATCGGCATTGATTTATAAACACCGCAAACCTTTTAGGGTCACCAGAGAAGCCTTCAGGCGGTGCCAATGGCACATTTCCGGGTAGGTTGATTTGAAAAGGATTGGCTGAAGCCGCTGGGATATATCTCCCTCCTGAATTAGGTAGCGGGGTTTGCCCCGCTTGTGTCTGTAATAACTATCTGGCGAGATCATCAGTTCGTTCTTTTGATATTATCAATTCCCTCCTAAGGGCATTTGTTTCCTGGCGGGCAGCATGAACTTCAGCTCTTAATTCCACTAATAACTGGGCCAGTTGGTCTGTGTCAGAAGTCTCCATAGCGCCTGGGTAGGAGGTTATTGGTGGGCTTCGCATTCTGTAACGCTCACCTGATTCCCACGGAGGCGCTGATCCCGGCTGGGCTGCTATCGTTTCTTCAATTGAGAAGCGTAGAGCTCGGACGACTCTCAGGACTGGGCTTCCTCTTATCGAATGTCTGACTTGCAGGGTAAGTTTTCTGCAGGTGGAAGAAAAAGGGTTAATCACCATTTGATGGGATTCCTTCTCCCACCAATCGCCAGTTTCTCCCACAGCCTAGCTTTCTACTTGTCTCGGCGAGCTCTCACCTTAGGCGTATAAATGCTGAGCTCTCCATCCTGCGTCTGGTGCAGGGGTGCGTGGATTCCAGTTACGTCACTGGATGAGTTCAGTGTTGAGGCTCAAGTCTTTTGCGGCCTTAGTTGTGGCACTGGTGCTGGGATGCCGAAGAACGATGCCGCCGTTACTGCACGAGCGGATGCCTGTAAGTATACTGTAGTCTTTAGGCTTTAAAAGATGGGCACCTCAATAATGTCCCTTTTCCTTTGTTTCAGGCCTCGGGATGCTGTGGGCATAGTTTTCTGTTGCCTCTGCACGTGCCGATGCACCTAAGTATAATGTTCGTTGGCCGCTTTTAATGGCACCTCTAATAATGTCCTTTATCTAGTTTTCAGGTGCCGGGATGCTGCGGGCTTTATATCCGTTGCCATTGCACGTGCCGATGCACGTAAGTATAATGATCGTTGGCCGCTTTTAATGGCACCTCTAATAATGTCCTTTTTCTAGTTCTCAGGTGCCGGGATGCTGCGGTTGATGCGGCCGCTTCTGCGCGTGCAAAAACTGGTAAGTTAAGATGAATGCGACTGCCTTCACCCGAACCCCCTTTTTAATTATGTCCTTTGCCTTTCAGGTGCAGAGAAGCTGCCGAAGAGAAGGCCGCGGATAGCTCCGTTGCAATCACGGATGGATCAGGTAAGCGGGCGCGGCTGCGAGCGAGTTGCACTTTTCTAACATTATGTTTATTCTTTGCAGGTTTTGCCGGTGACTGGATTCTGGGATCTGGTAAGTATTTTTCTGTGTCTTTCTTCATCCACAGGTTGCTGCGCGGAAGCTGAAGATGACTCTGGACCTGGAATGCAGGAGCCGACTCGGTGAGCATCCTGCTGCTGCTGCAGAATAACGCGAAGCACGTGTTTTCCATCGGGCGTGGTTTAAATAGCAGAGAAGTGCTTCCAGTGTGTGTTCTTCCACCGGTTCCACCCAGGTAAGAAAAGAGTTCCTGAATGGAGGGAATAGTTCCTCCCATCCCTGATGGCTGGGGACTTCAAACAGACTGGATTGTTCTGGGTAAATATGCAGCATGGTCTGCCTCAGGTAAGTCTACCCAAGCATTATTACACTGTTTATCAATATGAGCCCGGCGCCTATGGTGCCGGGACTGAAATCCTTCATGAGCCTGGCGCCAAAGGCGCCAGGACACGGTCCAAAGGGCCCCTGTAGGGGTCTGCTGGGTCCGGAGTAGTGGAATACTGGTCTGCTTCCGAGGGCGCTGGGCCAGTCCTGGCCCCTCGGGAGTAGCGCCCATGACAATATCAACCTTTATTTCCACACATTCATAGATACTATTAGGAAAGGGAAGGAGTAGCAGAAGTGGATACATATACTGGGGAATTGGTGATTTGTAGAAGTTGGTCGTGAGGGGAGGAAGGGATTGAGGTATCATCGTAACGTCTCTGATCACACGGAATTTGAGGGGTTGGCGGACTGTAAAATAGGGAAGGGGTACACGTGCAGGTCGGACAGAGGTATTTTATTTTGTCCATAATATGTGCTTGTACTGTTAAGCGGCTTCACTTCAACACTACAGCTAAGTCAATGCCTAGTCTGGGATGCTGAGGGAAACCCTTATTGATATATTTTTAGGTCCAGGTCATGTACTCTGGATGACAACCCTTATATAACACTCCTCTCTTAGAATCCCCCTGATCCCACTGAGCCAAGAAGTAGGTCTGTTTTGCAAATTTAAAAGGTTTATTTGAGAAATATAACAATATATATGTATCACACTTTTATAATAAATTCATTTTGGATATCACACTTAAAGTATGACAGTGATCAACAATGGATAATGTTCTACTGGTAAACTGATTTGGTTACTTAGAAGTAGTATAGAGGATGAGGTTGCTGAAGTGCTTTATGGTTTCAAGGAAATGCAAGGTGGAATAAATGCAGTACAGAAAATAAACTGACATGGTTTCACAAGAGATAATATGTTCACTTTTCCCCTGGTGGCAATTCACCCCCCGCCCCCCCTATATGCAATGCAAGGAGATTGAAGTAACACACACAGTCTTCAGGAATACAATCAAATACAATACGGAATGTGCTAACTGATTTTAATTCCCTCTAGAGATTCAGGGTGAGTGAGAGATGCTTGTTGGTATTAGTTCAGGATCACTCATTGCTCTATGAGTTATTACCAGGTTGCAAACAGATTTTAACAAAGGAGGAAATTTTGTTCCTAGCCCAAACGGTTCAAGAGATACGGACTATTTAATAAAGGTAGATTTTCGGATTTAAAGTAAAACTCAAAATGACAGGTGACAGCTTGCAGCTTTAGAATGACAGATGACAGCTCGCAGCTTTAAAATGACAGATTACACGATTTCTAGGAGGCAGTTCTACTTAGGTTAAAATAGTTTGAATGAGATTATTTTAACTAAGAGATTGGGTTCTGCACAGTTCTGCTAGGTACTCACAATATAAATTTGAAATAGGCCTCGTCACGGATCTGGTTAACACGTCCAGCGGCGGTTCTCACTGCTCGACGGGTCAATCAGGCACCGGTTCTGCTCACAGCGATCCGGATCTCTGGTTCTGTTCACAGCGGTCTGGGTCTGGTCTGCGGTTCCGGTAAAAGTTCTTGGCAAAGAATTCAAACAGCTTGTCCGGCTGTTGAATAGTTTGGTTAGGTTTGCTGGATTCTGAAGGCCTGCTGAGAATACTTTTTCTTGCAGTGGGCCTTCTTGGTTCAAAGTTCTGTAGTCTCTGTTTAGTTTGGAAGTCTAAGTGTTGGATCTCTGGATGTGACGTTGTCGGTCAGCACGCTCCGCAGCAAATGGAATTGAATGTCTCTACCTGTCCCAGCAGTCTCTTTTTATGTGTTTTGGAAGTGGGTGTGTGCGTGGCATAACTGAGCCTGCCCCTCTCTACTTGTCATTGGCCCAATTCTCCCCTCTCCCGTGATTGGGGAAGGAAATGGATTGTCATCATGATGAGGTCTGTTTATGAGTCAGAGGATCCTCCCCTGGTCAATTTGCCCACAAATCTATATTTGATTCAAATACATATTTCCCAGATACACAATTTGTTGAAATTACATGTACACATTATATATTCCTTATGGTCCATACTTGTCCGCCTCTGATCTTCCTGGGGGCTTGCATTCAAAAATGACAACATTTTGCGCTTTTTGACTAGTTTACCAATATCGGACATTTACCAGAAATTACACAAATGTGCGCAAGGAGTATGGACATTAATTGATGAAGTGTCAGATTTTTAACATGCAGACATTTGGAGTGAGTCCCTATTTTCCTCTAGCAACCCCCCAGAATACACCACAGGGTCCTAACGCCTCTTAAAACGTGCACAGAAAAATCACAAGAATAATGATATTACTTATATAATTCTGACAAGTCCGTACTATGAATTATCCATCTTTTTTAAAATTATGCTCTGGCCCAGATGGGTGTGGTTTAGGTTCCAAAGCACATGGGGGAAGCTTCTGTCTGTCCCCGCCTCCAGCTCGGGTGGCTCCCAGAGGCACTTCTCCTCCCACTTCTCCCAAGAGGAAGCCACTTTACGGCCCCCCCAATATAACATTTGCCTGAGTCCAGGACAAGGCTTTGTTCAACCTCCTGCAGGTGCCCCTCCCCTAATCTAATCAGAGAGGTGTCATCTCCTTTTGGTGGGGAAGCAGGAGGCAGCCAGGCCTTGGAATGCAGTTTGATCAAGTTTCAACTCCTGTCAGGGGTTGTTGTCAGGCAGAATTCAGCTAAATGTCACTTTAGTTCCCAGTTTAAATCATAACTTACAAGTTTTACATATACATTAAATAATTACTTCCTTCAAGTAATTTCAGAATATAGTTTTACATTGTATCCACCTCTTAGCAAGTCTTTCCTTGGCCTGGTTTTGGTTCCTCTGTTCAGTTTTACACAATCTGGTGGTTTTAAAACGCCGGCTTTCTGATAGTGGTGAGTACCGGTATTGCATCCATTTTTGGGATCGGTCTTGAACTACTGCATTTCAACAGCGTGGTAGTATAGGACCCCTGCTTAACATTGTTTTGATGGCATCCTTACAGTAGAGTGGTGATGTGGAACCCCTCACAAGAAGGTTGTATCTTTGGAGTGGTCTTGTGCCAACTGCGCAGTTCTCCTGGATTCTGGTGTGAATGTGGGCGGCGACAGCTCATCCCCACATCCACCCAGTCTAATGATTCAGCACGGGTCAAAACCCTTCACAAACCCCTCCGCCCGACTATGCTTTGATTCAAGTCGAGAGGAAGTCGGGTGCAAAGGAGGTTTTGAGCCCTTGCGCTGGTATGTCCACATTATCTTCTTTCAATTCTGTAGATGGCACAGTTCAGCATCTTTTCCTCCACCTAGTTGGATCGATCGGTCCTCCTCGCCGGTCCTGATGGGAATATTGGGCGGTACCCTGGGCCCCTCGGGTCTCTGCTCCCAGACCCCGGTCGTCCTCCTTGGTCAGTCTCCATGGTTTCCTCTCTCCTAGGATGATAAAGCAAAAGCAGCAATACCTATTCATAGACATTTCTCCCCCACTATTGATATAGTGGGATGACATATACATTTTATACTTTAATGGACATAGCATTCCAATTTTGAAAAACAAGATATAATTCAGAGACAGTGGCTTACAAGCATCATAATATTTTAGAGACTATATGTGGGATATTTTAGGGTTGGAACTGAATTAATCTGGAGTGGTCCCCTTTGGTATTGCAGAGGACTCCTCCAGTTGCTGAAGAATGTGCCTGGGATGGCAACACTTTAGCTGATTTATATGTACCCACTTGTCTTCCCGTTCTGCCAAACTGCCTTTGGGGATGCAGATCTTGTATGCAACAGGGGACATTTTGTCTATAATTTCAAAGGGTCCCTTCCATGTAGGCAAACATTTTCACTGTTTGGTCTGGTTCCTTTGGAAATTGTATAGATAGACCCGGTCCCCCACAGTATATTCCTTCCTGGTGGTCTTCAGGTCGTAGTGGGTTTCATGCTATCAGCTGATCTTTCTAGATTCCATAGGCAAAAGCGTGCTGAAGGTGTTTCCTTAAATTCTCCACATACTCATGAGTTGTGGAGGTATTTATCAGTGTCTGCTCTTGGGTCCTGTAGAGCAGATGATGGGGAAGCACCATCTTGCGTCCGGTCATCAACTCAAATGGTGACATTTTACTTGCAGATGAAGGGGTAGATCTGATGGCCATTAGGACCAGAGCTAGTCGGATATCCCAACTTGGCCCAGAATTTGCCACAAACTTTTTTAAGATGCTCACAATGGTTCGGTTGTATCTCTCCACTGCTCCAGAAGAAGCTGGCCTGTAAGCAATGTGTAGCTTCCTTTTGACCCCCAGTATCTCCCACATCTTTGTCATTACTTCACTGGTGAAGTGGCTACCTCTGTCTGACTCAATCCTTTGAGGTAGACCAAAAGGGGAAAAGATGTGGTTAATCATCAGGGCAGCTGCTGTTTCTGCCTTGCAGTTTGGGGCCGGGAGACATTCCACCCACTTGGTAAAACAAGCATGTAACGGTCAACATGTACTTGTTTCCTCTAGACGAGCGAATTACAGGGCCTACAAAGTCGATTTGCAAAGACACCCCTTCAAGTATTGGTCGAGGTCCTGCCCCATGTGTGGCCAGTATGTAACCTCTCTTAAGATTTCCAATGTTGTGTGAAACCCCCTATGACCGGCGGTGGCCGCATCATGGGCGTGACTTAATATCAGGCTTCGGAAAGAGGTAGGAACCACCCACTGATCATGGCCAGCTTGGGATTTCCTTACGAACAACCCGTCTTGGATCCGGAACATCTTTGGACATTTCATCAACACTCTTAGGTCCTCTTTCCCAATGTAATCGGTATCCGTCAGGGGAAAGTTCTCAGGGTCCTCAATGTGTTGGTAAAACTTACCAATTATTGGATCCCCCTTTTGACCTGTAATCAAATCAGCATCAGGGGTCTCCTTACTCCATTGTGCAGTTGAAAGATCATTGTGAGCATTTGTCTGGGACCTAGTGATAGCAGTGACCTGGAGTTCCCCCAACAGGGACTCTGTTTCTATTAGATCCCCTTGGATGGCCCCGGTTTTGGACAGCTGATCAGCTAAGTCATTTCCAATTTTGTCTGGTCCCTCTACTTTGGAATGACCCTTGATCCTTTTCCAGTAGATGGTCATCCCATTCGAGGTGACCAGATCATCATTGTTTTGGATTAACTTCCCATGTTTCAAGGGTTTGTTATTAGCACATAACATGCCCCTGGTTTTCCAATTAACCAGGTGCTCCACAAACCCGTTCCGTACATAATCCGAGTATGTGATTATGACCAGTTCGTGGAGTTGATGTTGGACAGCGGTGAGCATGGCCTGATGCACAGCCATCAACTCTGCCACCTGACTACTTTGGGGACCAATTTTGTACCCAGCGGAGGGTTCAGGAAACTCCTTCACCTATGCATTCCCTACGCCGGCCACCAGTTCTTTCTCCCTGTGGTTGTCAACATCGTAAGAGCATCCATCCACATAGACAGTGGGCATTCCCTCACTCTTGTCCTCTTCAAAGACTTTGTGTGGGGAATTGAGGTATGCCTCCATGTTGTCCTTGATTTTTAGACTTTCGTCCTCGAGACATTTTTCTCTGGCACAATCATGCAAGTCAGCCAGACCTTGCGCGAGGGGACTCTTCTTGTCATTTCCCGCCTGGATTCTGTCACTTTGGAGATATTGCAGAGGCTGGTGTGGAGTCTCCACTATGATGTGTTCCCCCTGGATAAACGGGCGGTAATTCTTCAATGCCCACACCGTTGCCAGGAGTGCCTTCTCACAATCATTGAATTTTTCCTCCACAGAGGATAAAGTTTTGCTTGCATAGGAGATTACTTTATTGATTGACCTTGTCATGCTTTTGGTATAATACTGCCGTCAAGCACGTATTAAAGAACCCTGTCTCCAGGAAGAACTCATTGTTTCTGACAGGGTAAGCTAGGCAAGGCGCTTGTGAGAGGCTTCTCTTGAGTTGTCTTACTGCCTCAGATTGTTCTGGACCCCATTCCCACTTGACCCCCCCCTTCAAGAGATGAATCAGGGGTCTAGTGATCTCAATGTAGCCTTCAATGAACTTTCTGCTGTAATTAGTCAGTCCAAGAGGCTCCTTAGTTCCCACAGAGTTGTGGGGTCTTTCAGCTTCTGAAGTGCTTCCACTTTCTTTTCTTGGGGCAGAGACCCTGAGGAGTAATCTCATGCCCCAAGAAATTAACACAGGTTCTACACCACTGTGCTTTCTGGAAGGAAAATTTTGCTCCGGCGGCCCTCAACTGTGTCAGAACATAACGGATCTCTGCTATGTGTTCTTCCACAGATGAACTTTTGATGAGGACATCATCTACATAAGCCAGGTTACCCCTCGCACCCAGGTCGGGCATGGCCTTATGTAGGAAAATGTTGAATTCATTGCCGGAGTTGAGGTATCCGAAGGGAGTCCGGGTCCATGTGTACTGCTGGCCCCCAAAGGTAAAAGCCAGTTTGTATTGGTCCTCCCTACTGACAGGCACGGTCCAGTATCCATTGGTCAGGTCTATTGCTGTGAATACCTGTGACCCCTGAATCTGGGCTAGCCCTTGGTCAATGTAGGGAAGAGGCCATCGGGAAGTATGGATCCATTTGTTGAGCTCCCTAAGGTCGGCGCAGAGTCTCCACTGGCCGTTTGGCTTCAATATTCCCAGCACTGGATTATTGAAGGTGCTGTGGACTGGACGGATTATTCCCCGGGACTCAAGGTTCTTAATTATTTCAGTAAGGGACTCCATGGATGCGAGAGGCAAGCAATATTGCTCCACAAACACGGGAGTCATGCCAGGGTCCGTGGGAATTGTTGTTGTGTGGATGTCGGTGCGACCACAGTCATATGAGTCTACCGCAAAGAGATCTTGGAAATCCAAGAAAACTTGTTTCAACTTTTGCTTCTTTTCCAGAGTCACACAGGCATCAGCTAGGTTGACTCTCTCTTCCACCATCTGCCTGAAGCCTGGAAAGACTTCTGGCTTGGCTATCTCAGTGGCCTCCTCCAGCTGGATGGAGAAGTCCCTGGTCAGAGTGCTGATTTGGACTGGAGGCCTCAGGTGGGAAAGGCAGCCTTCATGGACCTGAAAAATCACCTCATCCCTCCTGAAGTCACAAGTCACATCCTTACCATAAGGGCAAGAAGTGTACACCAGGAAGTTCCCCCCTTGCCGGGTGAAAATCCTGCCTGGTGTTGCATTGTCATCCCTTTCACTGTCAAAACAGTCCTTGGGGATTGGTCCTAACAGTTAATTTCCTAAATCAGTGGAGAAATGTCGGTCATCAACCGCCATTCCAATGATGGTGCCTGCAGCTAGAGTAATACTCTGTAGGTCGCTGTTATCCACCTCTATTGGAATGGTGTCATGTTCTATGTTGACTAATGGTGTTGGGTTTACCCCTTACCCTTGCTGTTTGGGAGAAGCATTTAGATAAATATAAGCATCAGGGTTTTTCAATTTTTGTCCTCTTTTAACTTTCACTTCCAGGGAGCATTGTCGGGTCCTTTCTGGGATGGTGACTTCCTCTTTAATCTGAATTTCAACTGCATAAGGTAGCAATTGAGCTGACCTAAATGCTTTTTGTGAATCATCAAAGACCATGGGATTATCCGCTAATCGGGACCAAGCTTTGAAGTTTATTAGGTCCAAACTAATGGCAAAGCGATTGAGAATGTCACTGCCTAAGTAAAAGGCGGCAGTGACGTCTCGCACGACCCAACAATTATGGACTATGCTCTTGTTGCCAATGGAGATTTTGAGCAAACACCTGCTTGGCAGGAGTTGTTTCGAATTGGGTGCTTCCAGGTCCATTTCCCATTTGTCTATCAGTTTAAATGTGGGAATGGCTGGATCTTTTGGGAGTTGGCAGAACATGGCTTCGCTGATGAAGCTCTTACCGTTGTTCACACACACTCGGGCGAGAACAGAGTCCTTCCCATCATTTAACTGGACAGGGATGAACAAATGCTCTCCAATTTGCTGAATATCAGCCAGGCTCTGAGCTGATTTCACCTCTTTCTGGACTATAGGAGTGGGAGTGTCTGATTGTGGATTGGTAAAGAATTTAGGGTGTTTCCTTCCAGTGTGGCATACCACCTTAAACTGGAAGGAAGGTTGATTTTCAGAAATAGAGAGGACCCCCCATCACCAGTCTGTTGTCCTACTGCTATTACTGTCACATCTGGAATCTGGTTGTTCTGGAAGTGAAATTCTACTTGGTCAGATTTTTGTTCAACCATGTGGCAGGTGCCATTTAAACTAACATGGTTGACACTCTGTTTTAATTTTATTGGTCGGCTAGTCTGGGTCCAGAGGACCTTGTTTACACAATCCATTAGGGGTGACAACCTTCTCAGGAGGTCATTCCCTAGTAAACAAGGTGTGCCCTCTGGAGTCACTACTATGAACGGGTGTTTCACCTTGTGTTGCCCAATTTTGATGTCCAAATCTGCAGTCCCCTCAACAGGAATTTCCTTCCCGTCAAAGTTCTGCAGTTGTCCAGGAAGAGAGGTGAGATGAATATGGTAATTCTCCCCCCTTCCTGCATTTAGTTCATCAAAGGCCCTTTTGTACAGAAGGGTAGCTTGGGATCCAGTGTCCACCAGTGCCAAAATTGTACCCTGCCCCTGTACTTATACCGGGGCATAATATCTTCCCTCCTTCTCCTCAAGGGGGCACAGATAATGCACATTTTTGGACAACAGGTGGGCTAACTTTCTGGTTTTGGACATTGCTAGCGAACAGATTTGGGCAGAATTTTGTGAAGAGCCTGGGGAATCTGAAAGAAAAAGTTGACAACTGGAGATCAGAGCCATTGTGGGTTCCCCTGGTTCCGGTTCTGGGCCTCCCCCCCTTTTTGGAGGCAGTCACCAGGATGGGTTTGACCCATGGGATTTTGGTATTGTTGGTTCTGGGATGAGATGATGGGTGGCGATAGCTCAGTCTCCACATCTGCCCATTCTGAATTGGCATCCCTTGGGACCCATTTTTCCTTGGGAGGAGTTCCCCCATCTCTGAAGGAGAAGATCCTTTTCCCAGGATCTTCTGAGGATCCCTCTCCCTCAAATTGGAAGACCTGTACCTCCACCACAAAGTGGGTCTGTTTGGGTCCTTTGTTTCTCCTACCCCCCTCTGCTCCTGGGGAGGCAGGCTTTCAGGGGCAGGAGATTTTGTTTCCGGTTCCTGGTTTTCCAGGGGCTGTTTACAAGTTGGGAAGGAAGCTTCCTCCAGGGCTTTACACCCCCCTTCCCCTTGTGCCTCCTCCCTGGGAACCGGTGGGTTATCGGGGTGCTGCCCCCGTCATTGTTCTGGAGCACCAGGTCCAGAGTTTGGGGCATTCTGCGGTGGCATGCTCATCTGAGGGTTCTGTTGAGCCCTCAGTATGTGACCCAGATCTCGTGCCATATTTTGGACCTGGTGCTCAGGTTGTGAACCCGCTCAGGCTGATACGGGGCTCTATTTTCTCCCCTGGGCTGATCCCGGGAAGGGTAGCTATCCCTTCTCTGGTAATACCCCGGATTGGAAAGATTTGGGTACCCCTCCACCCTTGGCCTCCCCTCTCCCGGATTAGTTTGTCTGGGCTCAGGGAATTGGGGAAAGAAGGATGGATGGTTTTGGGGTTGGAAATTGGGTGGATACCTGGGGAAAAAGTTCTGCCCAGGATTTGGTGAGTTTCTGCCCTCCTGGGGGAAGTTAGGAGGGAAGTTCCCCGGGTTAGGCGCTTGGCTGGATCCCCCCCTTGGGCTGGAGGAGTCCACACATAACCCAGGATGGGTCATTTTCCCTTGTAGCGGGGACTTGCATAATTAGGGGAGCGAGGGACCCCATTTGTGGGACTATCTCCTCGACTCCCTGTCTGTGACTGGCCTGAGGGCCTTCTGGGCTTGGCATTATTAGGTGCAGGTAGGTTTTTAGGCCCCCCCATCTCCAAATACAAAACGGGGGTGACCTTTACCTTTGCCACCTTGGCATCAGCAGGGGTGCTGTTGGTTTTGGGGTTTTTCCGCACATTATTTTTATTTTCGATGGGCTTCTGCACCCAATAGATCCGGGTAGCCTGTTCAATGACCCAGTCTAAAGATCTTTTCTCATGAAAAGCTCTCACGAGCTGGGTCATTATGTATTTGGGTAAGGCATGGAAAAACGTATTGATAAATTCTCTGCTATCCGTGCGCACCCTTCTGGTGGTCTACGCAAAAGCACGCTTTAATTCTTGCACAAACTCTTGTGGGGCCTGATCCTCCCCACATTGCAAATTGTAGGCTGCCTTGCGAGTCTCTTGAGGATTTCTGTGCACAGAAAAATGTTTCAAGATGGCCGCCCTGTATGTGGACCAGCTTGAATGGTTTTGATCCTCCAGCCCTGCAAAGAAACTGGAGTATTCTGGTGAGAAGGTCCATTTGACGTACTGGATGCAGCTACTGCTGTCCTTCAAATGGAAAGTCTCCATCATTTGCTCATAGAGCTCCAAGTGTTCCCAAACAGAATACTTGGAGTTTCTCTTTCCCAGCGAACCTCATCTCTATCCGCCCCTGCTCCCTGTTGCAATGCAAGAGCCTACGCTTTCAGTTCCTCAGTTAAGGCCTTACTAGACTCTATCAGTCTCTCCTGCATCGTTACCAGTTGCTGGAGCCTATCATTGTGCTGGCAGAGAGCCTCATTCTCTCTCTGTGCCTCCTGATTGGTCCTGGAGTACTGGGCCAGTCTTTGCTGCAGGAGGGTTACCTCCTGAGCTGTGTCCCTATTGGCCTGCTCCTTTTTTGCCAGAGCATCCTCCACCCTGCTCTAACAAGTTCTGGTGTTCTTTTTGGAGGTCACCAGTCCCTGGAGGGGCAGGTGATTTTCTTCCATTTTCCTTTTTAAGTGGCAGACTTCCTGGCCTAAGGTATCCCTGCATCTCTGCCGCCAGGTCATCCCTTTGCCTTTGGAAGGCACCAACTTTCTGGCGCTCCTGGTCAAACTCTGCCTGGGTATCCAGGTCTTTCAAAATCAGTTTATTGCTCTCTGCCTTCTCCCTATCTAGGTGGCTTTGCAGGGTGACTACCTGCTCAGCACATGCCCTATTGAAGTCTAACTGTTGCTCCAGCTTTTTCTGGCTCTGCAGTAGAGAGTCCAAAACTTCTTGGTACTCCTTCTGCAAGGCCAGAAATCTGGTATCCTGGTCAGCCTTTTCCTGTTGCAGCACATCCATATCCTCCTTTATTTTAGTGATGTACTGTCTGCTGTCCTTTTCTGACTTCTGGCTCCTGAGCAGCCTCTGCTCAGAAGAGTCCAGATCAGATTGGGCCTTCTCTAACGCCATCTGTTGCCTATTTGCCAGATCTTGGCCTTCAGCACTTTTGTCCTGCATGGCTCTCATATATAGATACAAATATGCTGCTATCCTAACCATCTTGTCGTGTTCCTCTTAGCTTTGGGAGCCATATATAATTCACTCAGGGCCACGTGTAATGGACCCTGATCTCTCCATGTATCTGACCCTGTTTCAGTGACCTGTTGCGCGATTGCCTGCAACCAGACCGTTTGGTCCTGATGAGTCCACTCACCTCTCACAAATATCTTAGGTAAGAAATGCTCTCTGGCTATTTTGATGTCTACCAGTGTCGTCATTCTGGAATTTGAGTTCCTTCCTGACTTACAGAAGTTTGTATTTTATTTTTGCAAAACAGACCATTTCCTTAGAGCGTTCCTTTGAGGAGTGCTTTACAGCGTAACACAGCGTGGTGATCCGACCGGATGTATGTCTCCTGTCAGTTAGCACACTGTATTAATCTGCACAAGTGATAGATCTAACCCAGAATCTCCGGCCACGAGCCCCCACTTTGTTAAGCGGCTTCACTTCAACACTACAGCTAAGTCAATGCCTAGTCTGGGATGCTGAGGGAAACCTTTATTGATATATTTTTAGGTCCAGGTCATGTACTCTGGATGACAACCCTTATATAACACCCCTCTCTTAGAATCCCCCTGACTCCACTGAGCCAAGAAGTAGGTCTGTTTTGCAAATTTAAAAGGTTTATTTGAGAAATATAACAATATATATGTATCACACTTTTATAATAAATTAATTTTGGATATCACACTTAAAGTATGACAGTGATCAACAATGGGTAATGTTCTTCTGGTAAACTGATTTGGTTACTTAGAAGTAGTATAGAGGATGAGGTAGCTGAAATGCTTTATGGTTTCAAGGAAATGCAAGGTGGAATAAATGCAGTACAGAAAATAAACTGATATGGTTTCACAAGTGATAATATGTTCACTTTTGCCCTGGTGGCAATTCACCCCACCCCCTATATGCAATGCAAGGAGATGGAAGTAACACACACAGTCTTCAGGAATACAATCAAATACAATACGGAAATCAGTTCCCCCCCCCCCCAACAAGCTTAGAGGAAACAGGTAGAAGTTTGAAACACAGGCCCAAAATGCTTTTAAATGTGATGGCAATGGATGGGAAAATGTGCTAACTGATTTTAATTCCCTCTAGAGATTCAGGGTGAGTGAGAGATGCTTGTTGGTATTAGTTCAGGCTCACTTTAGCAATGCTCTATGAGTTATTACCAGGTTGCAAACGGATTTTAACAAAGGAAGGAATGGAGCTGCTATTTTGACAAGTGGAGAAATTGAGCCAAATCCCAAACCGCGGTAAATTTTGCGAGTGCTTGTCTCGTGATTACGGAGGCACTATAAAGAGTAGCAAGTCGGTTCTAGGTCCCTTGGAAAGCCTAGAATCCCAGCTTTCCTAGCCCAAAAGGTTGAAGAGATACAGACGATTTAATAAAGGTAGATTTTCGGATTCAAAGTAAAACTCAAAATGACAGGTGACAGCTTGCAGCTTTAGAATGACAGATGACAGCTCTCAGCTTTAAAATGACAGATTACACGATTTCTAGGAGGCAGTTCTACTTAGGTTAAAATAGTTTGAATTAGATTATTTTAACTAAGAGATTGGGTTCTGCACAGTTCTGCTAGGTACTCACAATATAAATTTGAAATAGGCCTCGTCACGGATCTGGTTAACACGTCCAGCGGCGGTTCTCACTGCTCGGCGGGTCAATCAGGCACCGGTTCTGCTCACAGCGATCCGGATCTCTGGTTCTGTTCACAGCGGTCTGGGTCTGGTCTGCGGTTCCGGTAAAAGTTTTGGCAAAGAATTCAAACAGCTCGTCCGGCTGTTGAATAGTTTGGTTAGGTTTGCTGGATTTTGAATGCCTGCTGAGAATACTTTTGCTTGCAGTGGGCCTTCTTGGTTCAAAGTTCTGTAGTCTCTGTTTAGTTTGGAAGTCTAAGTGTTGGATCTCTGGATGTGACGTTGTCGGTCAGCACGCTCCGCAGCAAATGGAATTGAATGTCTCTACCTGTCCCAGCAGTCTCTTTTTATGTGTTTTGGAAGTGGGTGTGTGCGTGGCATAACTGAGCCTGCCCCTCTCTACTTGTCATTGGCCCAATTCTCCCCTCTCCCATGATTGGGGAAGGAAATGGATTGTCATCATGATGAGGTCTGTTTATGAGCCAGAGGATCCTCCCCTGGTCAATTTGCCCACAAATCTATATATTTTTTATTTTTTTTTATTTTATATGGTTTATTTTTAAACCTTTAAAAAAAAAAAGAGGAAAAAAGCAAAAACACATTTAGGATTTTTACAACCAGCATGAGGCCACATCTCATTATTTCATTTGCGTAGCCTCGGGTCTGTGTACAAGATTGTCAAGTTGTGTGTCGAATGACTCCTCCAGCTAAGATACCGCGGGACTGTCCAATCGATTTTTCACAGTTCGAAGAAAGATGACTAATGCGTATAGCAGTGGTCTTTTAGTTTCTACAAACATGGCTTTCCACCAGTCGTCCCTGGACAGGCACTGATAGTTCTTTGTCACAGGCCCGAAAGGATGTTCCTTTCTTTCACTAGACCAGGACAATTGATCGTCAGGTGCTTGAGTGTTTCATGTTCAGTTTTACACAGACGACACATGGGGTCCGGAGCCAATGCCAGGTTCCAAAAACAAAGATACTCTTTGGTCGGAAGAACATTCAACCTAAACTGTAGGTATAGCTTTCTCGACCATGCGTCCGGGAAACAAGACAAGTAGGTCGGAATGGTGCCATACGCTCTTGCCTCAGGAGGAACTTCCCGGGTTGTGCGCGAAGTCGATCTTTGTTTACAAGTGTGTATCCAATCATTTCTCCATAATTTCACTTTCGCAGCATCAGGGTTTTCTATTAGCATTTGGATTGAGATGTCATAGTTAATCAAGACATCATAGCACAGCTCATTCCATTGAGACAAAATAGTGGATGTTTTCTTGAGGTCTGAATTATGAAGAATTTCAATTTGTGGCTTTGATTCAAATACATATTTCCCAGGTACACAAGTGGTTGACATTACATGTACATATTACAGATGAATTAAGATAGGTTTCTGTTCAAGCCCCATGTTCCTGCGAGCTGGGATTCAGAAATGACAACATTTTGCGCTTTTTGGTCGGTTTACCAATAGCGGACATTTACCAAAAATTACACAAATGTGCGCAAGGAGTATGGACATTAATTGATGAAGTGTCAGATTTTTAACGTGCAGACATTTGGAGTGAGTCCCTATTTTCTGCTAGCAACCCCCCAGAATACACCACAGGGTCCTAACGCCTCTTAAAACATGCACAGAAAAATCACAAGAATAATGATATTACTTATATAATTCTGAAAAGTCTGTACTATGAATTATGCATCTTTTTTAAAATTATGCTCTGGCCCAGATGGGTGTGGTTTAGGTTCCAAAGCACATGGGGGAAGCTTCTGTCTGTCCCCGCCTCCAGCTCGGGTGGCTCCCAGAGGCACTTCTCCCCCCACTTCTCCCAAGAGGAAGCCACTTTACGGCCCCCCCAATATAACATTTGCCTGAGTCCAGGACAAGGCTTTGTTCAACCTCCTGCAAGTGCCCCTCCCCTAAGCTAATCAGAGAGGTGTCATCTCCTTTTGGTGGGGAAGCAGGAGGCAGCCAGGCCTGGGAATGCAGTTTGATCAAGTTTCAACTCCTCTCGGGGGTTGTTGTCAGGCAGAATTCAGTTAAATGTCACTTTAGTTCCCAGTTTAAATCAAAACTTACAATTTTTACATATACATTAAATAATTACTTCCTTCAAGTCATTTCAGAATATAGTTTTACATTGTATCCACCTCTTAGCAAGTCTTTCCTTGGCCTGGTTTGGGTTCCTCTGTTCAGTTTTACACAAAAGTCTGGTGGTTTTAAAACGCTGGCTTTCTGATAGTGGTGAGTACCGGGATTGCATCAATTTCTGGGATCGGTCTTGAATTACTGCATTTCAGTAGAGTGGTCTTTTGCTTGATAGTATAGGACCCTTGCTTAACATTGTTTTGATGGCATCCTTACAGTAGAGTGGTGATGTGGAACCCCCCACAAGAAGGTTGTATCTTTGGAGTGGTCTTGTGCCAACTGCACAGTTCTCCTGGATTCTGGCGTGAATGTGGGTGGCGACAGCTCATCCCCACATCCACCCAGTCTATTTATTCAGCACGGGTCAAATCCCTTCACAGTACGTAATCTTTTAAGGCAGCAACATTGTTCACCAATTTCTCCATTTTGGCTTCCAGTCTGTCCAGTTTTCTATTTACAGTGTTTCCTTCAGTTCTTCTGCCCGTATGCTGTTGTGGAAGAGGTGCCGCTTGTGCTGCATTCCTTTCATTCCCTGTATGTTCTGTGAAAGAAAAACAAATGTGTTTGGTATACATGAAGCAATATATCGTAATCGTTGTACTTTTCGCACTGCAGTGCCTACCAATGGGGTTAGTATTGTCACTCATTTCATCATGCAGAAAATTATCTTCCAGCCATTCTAGGGTGCTTGCCATTGCAGTCATCGTTTTACTTTTCACACTGTTAGGCAGAATCACCTGCAGTACCCTTGGGGACCAATACAGGCAGTTAGGACTACAAGTGCAAGCACAATTTCACCTTTGGTACAAGCCTGTACTACACAGTAAAGTGGTAGCGATAGCTGAGCAGCCAGACTTATCTCAAGAGTTTAAGTGAACAGTAGAACAAGTTACACAAAGGACCAACCAATACAGTGATTCAAGTAAACACTTACTCAAAGGTTTCTTGGTAAAAGAATATACATTTATTTACTCAGTCATTTATAAAACATTACTCTAGCATAAGTAGCTCAATATCACACACTAATACACCACAAAAATCCAACCGGAATGTAAATGAACAAGTTTTGCTCCAAAATGAAATGGGAGCAAAATGGCACTTCAGATACTTAATAAAGGAGGGAAAAGACAAGGTTATGAGAATAGATAGCCCAAATACATTCATAGGCAGGGCAAAGGGTTTCAGTTAAATACAACCAGCAATTCTTCTCAATAGGCCTGGGCCAAAGTCACTGGTTCAGAGTCTTTTGTATTGGATAGCACAGTTCTGGTATATAACGGTTAAGTCTTTGCCACAGATTTTTAAAGGATTTGGCTAGGTGAAAGGTTTGACGAATGCTTAGGGAAGTACAAGCCTTTGTAGTTGAGGAAAGTTTCATGCACTTTCTGGATGGCCGAAAAGATTTCCGGACCGCGTTTGCATAGTACCTTGTCAATGATCAAAGCTGTAGCTGAGGCAGTTGTTCGTGGCAGTTCAAGCAGATCTCGCTGTTCCTGAGCTTCAGTCATGGGACAAGAAAGAGGATGTTGGGAGGTTCCTGCACTACCCAGGGAAGAGGCCAAAAGCTGTAGCAAGACGTCAGTTTAAGGTGTGGGTGCCTTTAAGTCCACAAGCTGGTTTTCTTCCCTTTGGCTATCCGGTTTTCAGCAGCACTCTGATGAAAATTCAACCAGAATAGAACGGTGTCCAGGTGGCTTGCGAGTTGGTTTTTCCCACCAAACTCAAGGGAAGAAGTTAACCTTGAAGGGCTTCTCTGTCATCAGAATTTCAGGCAATTCGGACCTGCAGCAGGGTTTCACCAGTCGTCCAGGAGTTGCTGCGGTCCTCTTCCTTCCTCTCCTCTTCGGTTCTTTTGTTCCAGTGGTCGACTCTGCTTTCCAAGTCCCAGAGACCAGCTTTTAAACATTGTTTCCCTCATTCATTCCAGCCTGACTGTCAGTCACACAGGAGGGTGGATGTCCTTGCTGGACAGCCAGCTGGCCAATCATGCCAGAGTGCATTCACATCTCCTAGGAGATTAAGCACAGGGAGTTTTGGGCACCTCCCTCACATCCTGTCCACCACAGACACTCAGGCACCAGAGGAGGGCTTCAGCACTGAAGCCCGCCAAAGGCCAATGAACAAAGGGACCAAACCTGTTTTGGCGCGCAGAGACAAACACAAGAAGCACCTTTCCTGAAAGAAATGGCGAAAAAAGATGACCGGAGTCTGTTTTTACAGATAGGTCTTGGGCGCCATATTGAAAAACATGGCTGACCCGATTTTTAGCTACCGTTATTAGCGGTTTGGAAAGATCACAGTAGTTGATCTAAACCACTGCCACCAACCATTTAAAAGAGGAAAAGGTAACATTTTACTGTTACATGAGTGTTCTGACTCAGGGGAAGCTCAGCACCCCCTCCAGCACTCTATAGGAAGATAGTGTGTGCTGGGTCAGTACATTTAAAAAGACTAGTGAAGCCAATTTAACTTTACATGCTCTTGGAGATGGTAGTCAGTCCCAGAGAGTATTTAAACCTTGGGGAGTCCGAAAGACACCCTGTGCCACTGCACTGAAGGTGCTGTGTGACACACGGAAAAAGATGATGCCACTGGAGTTGTTTTAAAACTCCATTACCAAAGAACACAACATTAAAACACATTGAAAATGAAATGTTCAAAGCCCCAAAGTATAGCAAAAGAGCTGGAGGGCTCTAAGGTAGAAGGAATTAAGCACTTGTGTGAGAAATCTCCGGAAAACACACTGCTGTGCCTACCACTGGGGTTACTATCGTTGCTCATTTTGTCATGCGTGAAAATCTCTTCCATCATTTCTAGGGTGCTTGCCATTGCTCCCTACAAAAAAAAAACAACAAGATACTTTTCTACTATTGTACACTACAAGATGTCTGTACTTTTAACACACACTTTGGTGTACTTACCACGTTGCAGTGACGTTCTGCTCTCAGTACTTTGCAGTCCTAACTCTGGCACTTTGCATAGTCCGTGACCACTGTGGCCATTACCATGGAGCCAGAGGGTTAAGAATGCCGTACAGTACATCCATATAAACTAAGAGTATCCTGGTTAAAACCCATGAAATTCAGTGAAAAAGCATTGTTAGAGGGACGTTATGGTTAACTAGCGCTACTAACAATCTATCACCTTTACTGAAAAAACTAAAATGAAGGAACGTTACAGTTAAGGTGGCCTTCTAAAAACCTCTCAAATTCAGTGAAACAAGTTGTTAAAGGGACATTATGGTTCAATTGCCCTAAGAAAAACCTACCAAATTCAGGGCAAAAACTTTGATAAAGGGACGTTATAGTTACTTTGTACTAACTTCAATCTATCCATATAATACTTACAAGTAAAACCGAAAACCCCCAGAAATTCGCAAGTTATGGTAAACTAAGCAACCATAACTCGCGCCACTACTGTGCACTGCTAAGACTAACGCCCATGATATCAAAGATGACATCAGAAATGTCATTGTCTTTTTTGCCTTGATATTTCCTGTTATATTTCTTGGCATAACCCTGGGTTTTGCGTATTTGTAAGGGAGGTAAATCTGTATATGTTTTGAAAATGTTGATACTAGGCATTCTTTTGGAGAAGCAATATCAGACTCATAGAGGCAGTAGCACTCCCATAGGTGATCATTTTCAAGAAGACTGATTGATTATGTTCATTTACCGCCTCTTTGAGGTCTTCCAAGACCAGCATCAAAGCTTCTTTCTTTTTAGTTGATATCGTGCTCTGATATTTAGATTTTAAATCTTCAACCTTTGTGAGTTAGTCTCCCTGATTGTGTCTAGTGAAGAGAGAAGTTTAGATTTCAGTTTTCTGCAATCTCTGCATACCAGGTCAGGGTATCACTGGAGTTGATCTTTGGTTTGGTTTAGAACAAGGTTGTGTAATGATCAGGTTCATATATGCCACTACCTTCTCGTGTAAGGTTGTTCCATCCATCCTGCTAGATGAATCTTCAAAAAGGGACTCACTCAGCAAGGGGAGTATTTTACTGTAAATCATAGGGAAAGGTTGTTTGGAGTTGTTCATGGTCCTTCTTCTGAGATTATTGCAATCATTTGAAATATGTATGTCAGACCTGGGAAGATTTCACCGAGCTCTAGTCATAACAATGTTCCGTGTTAGAACTATTGTGTCATGATCGCTTTCAGCCCTTTGGATGACCTGGCGTTCTTTCAAAAGACCCCAGTTAGCCAGATAAATTAGACAAAAGTCAATGCGACTTGCCATATTTCCTGATACATATGTTGGGCAAGCAAGTATATCCCATAGAATGCAACCATTACAGGTTTGAAATCCTATTTCGGCAAAAAGGGTCCCTAAGGATATGTTAATTTAGGGTATTCTCCAAAAGTCAACTTCCTCTTCAAGGACACACTTAAGGCAGTTCATGTAACGCTCAACTGACTCCCACGGAGGCGCTGGCCTGGTTCGCGCTGCTGTGACCTCTTCTAAGGTGATGCGCAGGGTTCGGAAGACGGACTGGACCGGGCCCCCAAATCTGGCTTGTCTGGCTCGCAGAAGTATCCTTCTGTAGGCGAAAATAGGGGATTAACTGTCTGCGGGGTAATGCAATCAGCCTCCCACTTTCCCCTCTCACCCTCCTCGAAACCCTTCTGTGATTCCTCGTAGCGTCTCACCTTAGGGTCTGGAAGGACGAGCTCTCCATCCTGCTTCTGATGCAGGGGCACGTTGGTATCCAGTTACTTCACTGGATTTTCGGATTGGTGAGAACCAAACTTGCTTGGCTTCCAGGTAAGTTTTTTGATAAGAGGTTCCCCTTGTGTCCATGCATTAATGTACTAATGCTAGTGTCTTTTTCACCATGGGGGCCGGGGTACGGAATGCCGGGGAACAGGCACCGACCCGAGATGAGAGGTGAAATCCTTGTAGAAATCAGGTAAGTCTTTAATGAGCGTTTTTTGGTAATGTCTTTTCATTCGCTCATTAACGCTGATGTCTCTTTTTCCCCTTGGGGGCCGGGGTCTGGAAATGCCAGGATGCGGTGCGGACCCGAAATGGAGAGGGAATGCATCAACAGGTAAGTCTTAACATGGAGATTTAGCTTACCTTATTCCCTTCTCTCTCTCACCTTTTGTTCTGGTCTTTTTCTCCCTAGGCGCTGGAGCGTGACTGCGAATCCGGATGATCGCTGCTGAACATGGAGGCGCCCTGTAAAGGTGAGTGGAATGCGGCGCTGCAGCGATCGACGCGATGAGCTTTTAAATAAAAGTCTTTCTTTTCAGGATTGTCGGCGAGATGTCTCCGGGATGCGGTTTTAGCAGGTAAGGACGTTTCCTTCTTCTGTTCTCTTCTTCTCTTCCTTTGCAGGTGATCCAGGATGCTGGCAGGCGTGGCAGAAGTCAGGATGTAGGAGCAGACACGGTGAGCGTCCAGCTGCTAGATGCAGAACAACGCGAAGCACGTGTGGCTGTTCGGGTGGGGTTTAAATAGCCTTGGAAGATGTTCCAGGTATGTATCCTTCCTCCAATCAGGTATGTATCCTTCCCCGACCATGCCCGGATGGTAAATTAGTCCCACAGGTAAAGTAGTTCCTTTCAGGCCTCAAGGAGGCCGGGATCCTGCAGCATGGTCTGCATCAGGTAAGTGCACCCAAGCACTTCCATAATGAGCCTGGCGCCTATGGCGCCAGGACTGATGTCTTTTATGAGCCTGGCGCCGTAGGCGCCAGGACACCGTCCAAAGGGCCCCTATATGGGGTTGCTGGGTCCTTCCTTGGGGACTGGATCTCTGCTTTTGGGGACGCAGGGCTTGAACCGGCTCCCCGGGAGCGGGCATCATGACAGCACTCCCCCCCAAGGCCCCTCCCAAGGTTGTTCCCTCCGGGGGTTTTGGTTTGTCTGGGAAGAGTCGGTGGAATTTCCTGACTAATCGAGGTGCATGCACATGGTCGCTGGGTTCCCACGACCTCTCCTGAGGTCCGTACCCCTTCCAATCAATTAGGTAGAACAGTTTTGACCTAAACATTTTTGAGTCTAAAATGTTCTTCACTTCGAATTGGGGCTCCCCATCTATTAAAATAGGTTCTGGAGGTTTGAGTAGTCGGGTTCCGGGTACCACTGGTTTCAGAAGTGACACATGAAAAACAGGGTGAATTCGCATACTAGCTGGTAAATCAAGTTTAACAGCCACTGGGTTAATTATTGCCGTAATAGAATAAGGTCCCAGATATTTTGGGTTAAAAGTTCGAGGCCCGTTTGAGTGGTAAATGTCTGGTAGCTAACCACACTTGATCCCCAATCTGATACGGAGGTGCTTCACTCCGATGTAGGTCAGCATTCTCTTTGTATTTTCTCTTGGCTTGTTGTAAATGTGTAGTTGCCTCTTTGAAGGCTTGGGTAATTGTAGAATGCAGATGTTCTACTGCAGTCATTCCGAGGTTCTGAGGTGAGTCAAGGTTTGAGGTTCGAGGGTGGTGCCCAAACAAAGTATAAAAAGGACTGTGGCCAGTTCCAGAGTGTACCGAATTATTATATGCGTATTCAGCTATCCAAAGAATGTCTTTCCAGTTGCTTTCAGATTGCTGTAACATACACTGTAAGTATTGCTCAAGGGTCTGATTTGTCCTCTCGGTCTGACCATCGGTCTGAGGGTGGTGACTGGTCGATAATCTTACGTCGATCTGCACCATTTGACAACATTTGCGCCAGAAGTGGGAAATGAATTGGCTTCCCCGGTCAGAGATTAGTATAGATGGGAATCCATGTAGCCGAACAATATTTTCGAGGAATTCTTTGGCTAGGACAGAAGCTGAAGGTAAACCTTTCAAAGGAATAAAGTGGGCCATTTTGGAAAACAAATCCACAATTACCAGAATAGTATTGTACCCCGAACAAGGAGGCAGGTCCGTAATAAAATCCATTGATAGGGTGTGCCAGGGTGCTGGCGGTATGTCTAGAGGTTGAAGGAGACCGGCTGGTCTTTTCTTTTGACTTTTATTTTGGGCGCAAACACCACAGGACATCACAAAAGATTTAACATCTTTTCGCCAAGAGGGCCACCAAAATTGTCGTTTCACCTTTTCCTCTGTCTTGGCAATACCGGGGTGTCCCTCTATTAATGTATCATGATAACCGGAAATAACTAGTTCGTGTAATTCCTTATGTGGCAGGAATAAGCGTCCTTGGAAATAAGGTAAACCATTATCTATGGTAAAGTCTGATCCCTTTTGTATCCAATTCTGTAAGGTTGTAGGGTCCAGGAGTTGTTTCACTCTGGCTTGAATGTCTTCAAGCGTCTGTAATGAAGTCATGCCTAGAATCCTCTGTTCGGGAATTATTGGTACTGGTTCTGAGTTTGTATCAGATTCTCCCATTCCAATTCGGGATAAGGCGTTTGCTTTGCCATTCTTGCAGCCAGGTCGATAGGTAATCACTAAATCAAATTCAGCGAAAAACAAAGCCCATCGGAGCTGCCGTGATGACTGAGCCTTGGCGGTTTTCAAATACTGTAAATTCCGGTGATCAGTGATCACTGTGATGGTATGTCAAGCGCCAAGCAGATAATGCCGCCAGGCTTTAAAAGCAGACTTAATGGCTAACAGTTCTTTGTTCGTGATTGCATAATTAACCTTGGGTGCCGAGAATTTTCTGGACCAAAATGCTACGGGATGCAGTTGGTTGGTTTCGGGATCTCTTTGGGACAGGACAGCTCCCATGGCTAGGCTGGATGCGTTAGTCTCGACGACATAAGGGAGATCTGGACGTGGGTGTTTCAATATAGGTGCAGAGGTAAACTTAGCTTTTAAATCCTGAAAGGCCTGCTTGGCTTCTTCAGACCATTCAAAACATTTATTTTTCCTCAAGAGTGCAGTAATGGGTTGTACCACGCGTGAAAATTCCGGGGTAAACCTGCGATAGAAATTGGCAAAGCCGAGCATTCTTTGAACCCCTTTTACAGAGCTAGGTGATGGCCATTTGAGGATGGCATCCACTTTTCTTGAGTCCATTCGGACTCCTTTGGGTGTCAGGATGAAACCTAGAAACTCGACTTCTGTGGTATGGAAAACACATTTCTCCAATTTAGCAAATAGTTTGTGTTGGCGCAGTTTTTCAAGTACTGCCCTGACGTGTTTTCTGTGATCATATTCCGAAGAGGAGTACACCAGAATGTCATCGATATATACGACAACACAAACATCGATGAGTTCTCGAAGGACATCATTCATGAAGTATTGGAAGGCAGCCGGCGCGTTTCACAATCCGAAAGGCATCACCTGGTACTCGAATAATCCGTATTTAGTACGGAAGGCAGTTTTCCATTCGTCGCCTTCTTTAACTCGTACCAGATGATAAGCCCCCCGGAGATCTAACTTGGTGTATATGCAAGCGTCCTTCACCTGATCAAGGAGTTCAGGGATCAGAGGCAGAGGATAACGGTTTTTCACCGTTATCTGGTTCAATACGCGATAATCGATACAAGTTCTAAGGTCGCCTTCTTTTTTGGGCACGAAGAACAAAGCTGAGGATGCCGGGGATTTTGACGGGCGAATAAAACCATTAGCTAGGTATTGATCAAAATATTGTCTCAAATGCAGATTCTCAGGTTCGGTAAGGGCATAAATCCTGCTACAAGGGGGTCGTGCACCGGGCACCAGATCGATTTGGCAATCGTACGATCTCTGAGGAGGTAACGTGTTGGCCTGTTCCTTTTGGAAGACGTCCTGAAAGTCTTGGTATTCCGGAGGTAGTTGCATGGAGGCAGAGGTTACAGATGCTAGATTAATCTTCAGGTTTTCTGGGTAGCAGGTCTGTGTACAATCCGGGAAGGTTATTCTCTTAGCTCGCCAATCAATTCGAGGATTATGTGTCTCTAACCAGGGGATTCCAAGAATAACCTGAAACTGTGGAGCCTTGATTACATCAAACACAACACCCTCCCGATGGCCGTCGGGACCAATAAGAGTCACCTCAGTAGTGGAATGTGTTACCGGTCCAGAGGCAATTTCAGTTCCATCGACTGTACTGATGACATCTTTGCTGGTTTTAGGACGGAGAGGGAGGTTAATCCTAGAGACCAATTCACGATCCACATAGTTTCCAATAGCCCCACTATCGATGTATGCCTTTATTGCATGCAACCGCTTAGGCTGTTCTGGATTTACGAGAACCATTGGCACAATGAAATGCGAGGTCTGAGAGTTAGCTTTCAAGCTCGGCAAGCGGACCCCTACACTTGTCCGGCGGAGTCGTTTCCCGAAACAG
The DNA here is from genome assembly GCF_040938575.1 of Ambystoma mexicanum. Classification (NCBI taxonomy): domain Eukaryota; kingdom Metazoa; phylum Chordata; class Amphibia; order Caudata; family Ambystomatidae; genus Ambystoma; species Ambystoma mexicanum. The sequence goes on from NC_090938.1 coordinate 326,901,462, forward strand.
AGTCTTCATGGTTTATATCAGCGGCTCCTACCGCCTTTCGGGGCGGTTTTGCCGGGCAATCTCGTAGAAAGTGTCCAGAATTCCCTCAATAAAGACATAATTTTAACTGCTGCCTCCTTTCAGGTGCCTTTTGAGTTAAGGGTCCTTTAACCCCTCCAATTTGCAAAGGCTCAGAAACATCAACTCCCTTGGGATTAGCATGGGTCTTGACCAACACCCGGGTCTCAAACCTGGACCGATCTGCTTTTCTGTTTTGAAGTCTGTGATCCAATTGGACCACTAAGTCTATATACTCTGTGCATTCTTGGGGCGGATTTACAACTTGGGCCAAGACATCTTTAAGTTCTCTGCGTAGGCCTCGATAAAAAAACATGACTCTTTTATCCTCTGGCTATCCCGTTTCCACAATTAGTCTATTAAAGGTTGCAATATAGGATAGGAAGTCCTGATTGCCCTGTCGCAGGGATAGAGGTTCGTGATCCAGAGCCTGCCCCTGAGAGTGTCGAGCAAATAACCTTTCCATGCTTGCTTGAAACCTTTGAAAATCACGGAGAATCGGGTCATCTTGAGTAACCAGTGGAACTGACGAATCGGCAGCACAGCCGCTGAGATATGACAATACAAAGGCCACCTTGGTCTGATCATTAGGGAAGGACCCAGGTCTGCATAGGAAGTGCAAACGACACTGATTCATGAATACGGCGAATCATTTGGGGTCCCCAGCAAAGCGTTCGGATGGGGCCAGCGGCATGTTTCCAGGTAGATTAATCTGCACAGGTTTACTGGAAACCACAGGAGTGGGGTTCCCTCCGGAACCAGGTAGAGGAGTTTGCCCAGCTTGACCTTGCAAAAGCTGTCTGGCCAGGACATCAGTTCTTTCCTTTGATATTATTAATTCCCTCCTGAGGGCATTAGTCTCTTGACGAGCGGCATGTACTTCAGCCCGTAATTCCCCCAGTAATTGGGCCAACTGATCAGTCTCAGAACTTTCCATAGCGCCTGGGTGGGAATTTGTAGGAAGGCTTTGCGTTCTGTAATGCTCACCTGACTCCCACGGAGGCGCTGGCTTGGTTCGCGCTGCTGTGACCTCTTCTAAGGTGATGCGCAGGGTTCGGAAGACGGACTGGACCGGGCCCCCAAATCTGGCTTGTCTGGCTCGCAGAAGTATCCTTCTGTAGGCGAAAATAGGGGATTAACTGTCTGCGGGGTAATGCAATCAGCCTCCCACTTTCCCCTCTCACCCTCCTCGAAACCCTTCTGTGATTCCTCGTAGCGTCTCACCTTAGGGTCTGGAAGGACGAGCTCTCCATCCTGCTTCTGATGCAGGGGCACGTTGGTATCCAGTTACTTCACTGGATTTTCGGATTGGTGAGAACCAAACTTGCTTGGCTTCCAGGTAAGTTTTTTGATAAGAGGTTCCCCTTGTGTCCATGCATTAATGTACTAATGCTAGTGTCTTTTTCACCATGGGGGCCGGGGTACGGAATGCCGGGGAACAGGCACCGACCCGAGATGAGAGGTGAAATCCTTGTAGAAATCAGGTAAGTCTTTAATGAGCGTTTTTTGGTAATGTCTTTTCATTCGCTCATTAACGCTGATGTCTCTTTTTCCCCTTGGGGGCCGGGGTCCGGAAATGCCAGGATGCGGCGCGGACCCGAAATGGAGAGGGAATGCATCAACAGGTAAGTCTTAACATGGAGATTCAGCTTTCCTTATTCCCTTCTCTCTCTCACCTTTTGTTCTGGTCTTTTTCTCCCTAGGCGCTGGGGCGTGACTGCGAATCCGGATGATCGCTGCTGAACATGGAGGCGCCCTGTAAAGGTGAGTGGAATGCGGCGCTGCAGCGATCGACGCGATGAGCTTTTAAATAAAAGTCTTCCTTTCCAGGATTGTCGGCGAGATATCTCAGGGATGCGGTTTTAGCAGGTAAGGACGTTTCCTTCTTCTGTTCTCTTCTTCTCTTCCTTTGCAGGTGATCCAGGATGCTGACAGGCGTGGCAGAAGTCAGGATGTAGGAGCAGACACGGTGAGCGTCCAGCTGCTAGATGCAGAACAACGCGAAGCACGTGTGGCTGTTCGGGTGGGGTTTAAATAGCCTTGGAAGAAGTTCCAGGTATGTATCCTTCCTCCAATCAGGTATGTATCCTTCCCCGACCACGCCCGGATGGTAAATTAGTCCCACAGGTAAAGTAGTTCCTTTCAGGCCTCAAGGAGGCCGGGATCCTGCAGCATGGTCTGCATCAGGTAAGTGCACCCAAGCACTTCCATAATGAGCCTGGCGCCTATGGCGCCAGGACTGATGTCTGTTATGAGCCTGGCGCCATAGGCGCCAGGACACCGTCCAAAGGGCCCCTATATGGGGTTGCTGGGTCCTTCCTTGGGGACTGGATGTCCGCTTTCGGGGACGCAGGGCTTGAATCGGCTCCCTGGGAGCGGGCATCATGACAGTTCAGAGGTTTGCACTGATCATTAAAATCACCAAGTAAGAGAATCCCAGACTTATGGGTACCATTACATTCCCTTTGGGAGATATCTATTCAGTTCTCTAAAGAGTGGATTGTAGCTTCAGAGTATGAACACTGTTGTGGTCTAATCAAAACATTAAAGTCCTCTTCTAATAATCCTTTATTAGGAGGCCGTCAGGCAGCGTTGAATGTGCTCACCTACCACCTCATAGGAAGAGCTGTCCTTTTACGAACAGACAGCCTGGTAGCCATGCTCCATGTGATACCATGGTCTAGATGTCATGTGCAGTTGTCCCTCAAATTGCTTTCATGGGCAGAGGACACTTTTTTCTTCATTTCAGCCAGGTAAATCTTGGGTTGGAATATATCCAGATAAAAAAGCTCCATAGAACTGCCCCCTCATGTGGATTTCTCCCTAATATCATAATGTGTTGTTCTGATGTGCAAACATCAGAAATAAACATCTTTGTGTCCTGCTCCAGGAGTCAGGATCTCGCTGGGGTGATTAGGGAGTGGGGGGTGTAGGAGGCTCCCTAAGCTTGCCCCTTAAACTACTTTTCTCTCCTGAAAATAGCAAGATTCTTAAAGCAACAAATTGGATGCAACTGTTATGTGGGTCAAGCTTCCAAAGTCTGAAAATCTCCAATTTCTGGTATTCAGGAACACTCCCAGGTATGTAAATTTATTTACCTGTCATATTTTATCACCCGCTAAATACCATGTCTTTGCTCTCCTCTGTGGTCTACCTAGTGGTTCACCAAAAGCCATTATCCTCGATTTCTGGGGATTAACTGACAGCCCGTTCTGTCCAACATATTTATGTAAAGCGTCCATCTGACGCTGAAGACCAATTGGCATTTGTTCCATCAATACTACATTGTCTGCATACAACAGTCTATTGATAGAGACTCCCGCTATTTTTGGCCGAAAACATTGAACCTCTAGGAAATCTTCTTGCATATCTGAGATAAATAGATTAAATAGCTCCGGTGACAATGGAAAACCTTGTTTGAGGCCTTTGTTGGTCCATATTTTAGAAGAGAGAAGTCCTGACCTATCTAATTTCAGTCTTATATTAGTTCCAGACTACAGCTCTTTTATAATCTCTAGGATGTCCACTGGGCTCCTCCATGCTTCCAGCTTAGCCCATAATTTCAGTCTTTGCACCGTATCAAAAGCCTGTGAGAGGTCTATGAAAGCTATATAAAGTCTTCGGTTTTTGTCTCTCTCTACTTGTGCCTTCAATATATTGATGATAAAGATATTCAGGTTTGTACCTATGTTTTTTTCAAATCCCGCTTGCCACTCATCGCTGCGTCCTGTTTCATAACTTCAAGTTGTAAGCACCTTCAATACAAATTGAGCAAATATTTTTCCAGCTGCATCCAGCAGCGTGATTGGGCGATAATTAGAAGGTTCCATCCTTATTCCCTTCTTATATGTTGGAATTGTGATTGCTACTTTCCAAGACAGTGGTATTATATGGAACTTTTATATGTAATCGTACAGGGTGAGTAGAAAGTTTACCCATTTGAGCAGGTCTTTCTTAAGCAACTGATTTGACACCCTGTCTGGGCCTGGAGCTCTTGAATTACTGATTCTCTAATTTTGGTTAGCGAGGTTTGGTTGATATTGCGGATCCTCCAAGCTTCGCTTTGTCTTAGCGAGTTCATTAACTCCACTTGGTCTCCGTTGAAACATTTTTAAAAGTGTTTTATCCATCTAGCGGCTGGAATCGGGTTAGTCACCATGGACTCTTGTGGTGCATCACATTGTTTATTATGGACCATATTTCAGAAGTATTCTTTGGCCTGATTTTTTGCAGCATCCTCTCGGCATCGTCCTGGAGCAAAGTTTTCTTATGTGTTCTGGTACAGTTTCGATACTTCTGTTTTAGGCTACAAATGGTAACCTCTGTCTGGAGTGATGCCATCTTTCTCAAGCTTCTAATTTTCTGATACAAGGCCTTCTTTTTGGCCAATAAGATTTCATCAAAATTATGCAGGTATTTAATCATCGTCTTTTATTACAACCTTTTCTGATCTCAAATTTCTTTAGTAGAGGCAAGTAGTCAATTGTTTTTACCTCTTCCTTGATGTTCATTCAGGTGGTATATTACTCTTTGCATATTATTGTTTAATCCCTTGGTGTCAATTCTTAGTCTGTTCCTACCGGGATTACATCCATACCAACGTCATAGATGTAATTTGTTATTTTCCTTGTATGTGACCATACTGAGCTCACCATGTTGTGATCCCTCTTAGACGTGTCTGTCACAGTCAAGGATTCAGCCGCCATAATCATATTTCTTGAAGTACAGATGTAGTCCAGTATTTGACCCCCTATCTTTCCTTTTCTAGTCATCTTCCCTGGTATATCACCAGGTGTAGTTCCATTCAAGAATGCAATATTTCTTGATTCCACAGCATTCCTCAAATAAGGCCCTTTCTATCCGCCTGCGTGGCACCCACAAATTCTTCTTCAATTTCCATGCCCTGCTCATTCAGGGATGTGCAATTTAGATCTCCGTAAGGCATTATCCAGGGGTCTTTCCGTGTTTCTCTTGTTTTGGTCTATTAATGATGTAATTTGAGCCGGGAATTGACTACAGTTAAGGGTTTCTGGGTTCCAATATAGATTCATCAGAACCAAGGTTCTCGACTTGCAATTAGATTTCCCTGGTTGTGTTCCTATTAGTATTTATATATAAGGCGTCGGGTTTATTTCCTCCAAGATGGTAAAATGTAATTGGTTCTTAATAGCTATAAGAAGACCCGACATTGGTCTGCCTCTTGTACCTTTTATTGCGGGATTCACATAGGTTGTATACCTCTCCAAAAGGGGTTGTTCTCTCATCCATGTCTCTTAGAGACAAATTATATAATGCGTCTTGATACGAGGCTCCTCTTTACTAAATAGATGGACAAAACCATGTGTATTCCAATTTAGTAGGGTGAGCTCTCCTTCTTTCACTCATGTCTGGCTTTATGGTTTATGGATTTTTTCAGCCAGCATGCCAATCAGCCATTTCAGTGGTCCTCTGTTCTGTCTCTGCTTTTCAGCTCCTGTGTTTGCCCTTGTGGCAAGGTCTTCTTTAAAACCGAGTCTGGATTTAAGTAGGAAATTCTCTCGGATTATCGGCCTCCGGGCACAATAGTAATTTCTTCAGGTCTAGGACCTCTATGTTTGTTCTTTTCCCGTTCTAATCTATGTCCTTCCTCCCACCTTCCTCCTTCCTGTTCTGTAATGTCGAAGACCAATGATCTCAGTCGGAATGTTTCTCCCATTAACAGTTGTTTTATCAGGGGGGTAAATATAGGACCACCCTGTCTGTACATTGTTCATCAGGGAATTCAATTATCATTAGATCATCTGATTTTAGCAGTCTCAAGTTGGGCACATGATGGAGTAATAATTAAGCCATCCTTCAGGGGAAACATCCTTTCTGGGACTAGGCCATCCTGTTTCCAACTCTTTGTCAATCTTATTTCTTTTGGTCGATCCTTTCTCTCTTTAGCCTTGCTTTAAAATGGTGTGAGCTTAGTTCCTAAGCTTAAATCTTTAATTATTTTAAGGGGGAGGGGAAGAAAGGACGTTCTGACCATGAGTTAGTACCATTTTTTTTCTTTCTCCCTTCTCAACAGCAATATATTTCACCTGTGCCTCTCGAGGCGACTTGACCTTCCTAATATCTGGGAGAGAATTTTGTGTTCGTCCCCTTAGGCTCGTTTGACTTTGGTTTCCTGTCTTCTCTTGGAGGTCAACCGTTTCAAGTCTTGTAGCAGTCGTTCTTTTGTAGGTTTCTTTGGTCATCCTCCTATTGTGTAGAGAAGATGCGGCGGGCAACTCTTTAGTAAGTATAACCCTAGGGCCTTTTGTGAATTTGTCCCAGATAGTTTGCTGGTCTGCCATGCCTTCCTCTTCGCAATCGCTTTGGTCCTGGCTGATTACAAATTCTTCAGATTCTTGACTACTAATCTCATTCTCATGTTTTACTTATGAGACTGTATAGGTGGACAAGTCCAACAGATTTATAGTCATGTTGCCGGCTTCTTGGTCAGCATTCGACTCTAGATCTTTTTCGTCCAGTGAGTTTTGAATTTCTGGGCTTTTCTCCTTCCTCTTGGTGACCTGGTTTTGTACTTGTCATGACCCATGGGTAGGGTTATGTTTTGATTGAAGGACCTGCTTCCATTTGATTTATTCTACGCAGCTGCAGGATGATTTTTCAATTTTTTGGGTTGCTTACCCTGGTCAACTGATCATTTTTGTCGATCCAATAATTTCAATTGTTTAGTTGGTCTCACTGGAACTCATGGGATCTGTTTTACTAGCTCCATCTGAGATTTCATGAATATCTTACACATTTTCTTTGACTGGGAGTTAGGTTTCTTCACAGGAGTATTTTTACTATTATCAGTGCCATCTTACCTTGTGATTGGTCCCTGGTCCCTGGTTGGATTGTCAAGTTCTTCTTCCAGCAGGACTACAGTGTGTTCCATGTCACTCACCTTTTCCTTTTCTTGAAGCAGGATTCCCCTTTTAGGCTGTGCCCCCTTTGATTCCATCGATGTACTTTGTGCCGAGTTCTCAGTGACAGCGGCAGCCCTGTCTTCCCGCCCTTGAGGCAATGTAGTTGCCTGTCAGAAGTATTATCACTATTAATAGGGTTTATTTTCGATGGTTCTCTGTTTAGAACAGGGTTGTTTGTTTCTACAAAGTCTGTTATCTCAAAAGCTCTTGATACTCTCCTGTGTTCTTTATCTTTAATAATGGGTTCTAAGATGTTGTGCAACAATTTGGACACCCTCATGGTCCTATTATTTAAGTCATTCTGTATACCAGTGACAAACCCCTTCACAAACACCATCTTGGAATGCAACATCGCTAGCATTGTTGTTTGGTCCTTCATCTGATCAGCCATGTTTTCACACAGTTTCATAAATGGTGTCATGGTCGACGTTAGGGTAGAGGTCAAACATAAGTTCATTTCGCTCTGGGTTTCCCTCGAGTTAGATGGTTGAACCTCACATGTGCTTTCTTGCTCCGTTTGTGTAAAAGTTGAGATACTGCTCAACCCACGCGCCGCCCACACCTGATGGTTCGGTTCATCACAATGAATATTTACTGGGTTGCTGCTCAAACTCCTCCCCTCCCCCTCAGTCATCACCTCTTGACAACCTAGTCTTTCCCCTGTGGCCTACTGATTCTTGCTTGTAGAATAAAATGAGCACTTCAAGTGGGGTGTCAATTATCCTATCTGGAAACCTTCAGCAATCTCTTCAGTCTGAGCCTGTAAATTGAGAGGGGCCTGCCTTTCTCCAAATATGAATGGGGTGGGTGCAGCCACAGAGTGAGGTTGTTGAAATAACCTACCTTGTCTTTACATTCTTTCTTCCCTCATGCCTCCACTTTCGAACTCCATGGATGTTTCCAGTAGGAGATGATCCGACTGGTGTCAACTTACCCCCTTTCTTCCCCTTTTCATTACAAAAAGCATCTTGATAGAAGGTGGTCTAGTGGGCAGCTCCCTTTTACTGCAAATGTTCTTTTCCGTCCTTAAAGAAAAGCTCTGTCTTAACCTAACACGGATGTGCCTTGTATCGATCTAGCGTTATGACCAGTGGAACCTGGGCCGAACACTTTATTCACCAGCTTGATCTTTTTGTAGGCATCCAACGTGGCATTGCCAGTTAGCTTTGGAGCTGCTGAAGCTTCCAGGGTTATTCAGCCATTAACTCTGGTCATACAATGGTTCAGAGCACAGAACCCCGGGGCACTGTTGGCAGGCTTCTTCGCCTGATTGCCATGTTCGATAGAATTGTCTAACCGTCTTGCAGAAAGTTCATTATGTAAGGCAGTTATTGACTGTCCTTTTTGGAAGTCATTCCTGGTTCCCTCCATTATCACCATTATGTCACTCTTTTTGCTGGACGGGGCGATCTGCAGGTGGGTATCTTGAAGTATATATTTCCCCCGCACCGCTAATGACTCTCTCTCTCAGATGGCTATAGAGCGTGTTGCCCCATTATCAGGAAACACTTCACGTTGTTCAAATAGGTAATTTTTATCTTGTTCATGGGTTGCAGTGGGGACTTGTGTCTGTCAGACTAGCCGTACATGTGGTGATTGTTAGATTGATGTTGAAGGGGCATTGTTTATAACTTGTTCTAACCCGCAACAATGAGTCCATATCTCCCGCACACTCTGCTGAATCACTCACCGCCTTGGCGTCTGACCGTTCGCTATCCCTCCTATCCGGCTCAGTCATTTCAGAGTTCAGTTCCTTGACAGCTGCTTGGTTGTCCTTTTCTCCTGAATTAAGCATTGAGTCACTAGTCTTGCCACTCAAGGTGTAATTTCCGTCAGTGGACAGGAGTGGCTCTTGGGACCCTCGCTGCAGGCGTTTTGATTCACGTAATGTGTGCTTGTTGTCTTCTTTTTCTCCTCGCCACTTCGCACTTCTGAGGCAACAGGCTTCCTCCATGATACTCTTGGTCAGCAGATCGACTGCTTGTCCGCCCAGCTCACCCGGACTGCCCAGACGGCAACTCTGCAGGAACTGTGCGGCCGCTCTGCAGCAAGGCAGGGTATATGAATGGTTCCTCCCACTCACAGTATAGAGTCTGAAAAAAGACTGTAACAGGTTGCAGGAACGCCAAGAAAACAAAGTGTTCTGCCCAGACTGCAACTCTGCAGCAACTCCGCACCCGCTCCACGGCCAGGCAGGTTATATGGTTAGGTCCTTACACTCACAGCATAGAGTCTAAAAAAAGACTGTAACAGGTTCCAGGAACACCAAGTATACAAAGTGTGCGGCCCAGACTGCAACTCTGCAGCAACTCTGCATAAGCTCTGTGGCCAGGCAGGGTATATGAATGGGTCCTCCCACTCACAGCATACAGTCTGTAAAAGACTGTAACAGGTTCCAAGAAAACTAAGAAAACAAAGTGTGCTGGCCAGACTGCAACTATGCAGCAACTCCATGGCCACTCTGCGGCCAGGCAGGGTATATGACTGGGTCCTCCCACTCACAGCATAGAGTCTGAAAAAAGTCTGTAAAAAGTTGCAGGAACGCCAAGAAAACAAAGTGTGCTGCCCAGACTGCAACTCTGCAGCATCTCTGCGCAAGCTCTGCAGCCAGGCAGGGTATATGGATGGGTTCTCCCACTCACAGCATAGAGTCTGAAAAAAGACTGTAACAGGTTCCAGGAACACCAAGATATCAAAGTGTGCTGTCCAGACTGCAACTCTGCAGCAAATCCGAAGCCGCTCTGTGACCAGGCAGGGTATATGAATGGGACCTCTCACTCACAGAATAGAGTCTGAAAAAAGACTGTAAGAGGTTCCAGGAATGCCAAGAAAAGAAAGTGTGCTGGCCAGACTGCAACTCTGCAGCAACTCGGCAGGAGAGTATACCAGGTAAAGAGCAGATCTGTGATCTGCACCCATAAAGAATTGTGTTGCATGAGAAAACCTGGCAGGGGAGTATACCACGTGTTTTGTGAGTCCAGGACCCACACCCAAATTTTATAAAGGAACTGTACAAAAGAACCTGGCAGGGCAGGGGAGTACACCAGGAGATTTGGGAGTCTGGGACCTGCACCCAAGTTGTGTTATCATGAAACAAGAATCCTAAGGAATACTAATGCACTTAAGATTTGAAAATGGATTGAATATGGAAAAAGATTGAGCAAGGGAGTTATCCTCTTGAACTATAAAGAACTTGGTTATTCTTCAAACCTTTGTTTGGTGGAGAGAATCCAGGGGAAAGTTACCATTCCCTCTGGAACTGCGAAAATTATTAATTTGGAACTTTTGTTGGAGTTATGCCTTTTGTTGAACTTGAAGATTTGTGCACTTTCTAAGCAAAAGACAATACCCTTAGCACCCTAGCATTAGTTTTAGAATATGAAGTCTAGGATAGGAATTCAGAACATGATGTTTTTGCTTTGGCATCTTGACCATTGACAGACCCTTTTTTGAAGTAGGGGAATGCCTCCTAGATAAGGGACCGTTAGGCATTTTCCAACACCTTTATTATTTCAATACAAGGCTATAACAACCATCATGAATCCTCTGTGTGTGTGTCTCATTCCTGGCTCCTCACATATGGTGTCAGGAGAGGGATCGGTCCCAGTTGACACAAACTGGGGATCCAACCTGAGGAATAAACTAAACAATTTGATCTCTAGCACCCTGATTGCTACCTCTGGAAAAGAGTGGACAAGCATCATCTTTTCTACCAGTAAGTCATGTCGTCAAAATATAGAGTGATCCACCCCACTTGATTGGGTCAAGACCACAAGGTCGGAGTTGGTTGAGAAGCGATGGACTCCTAACTCATCCAATCCCTAGAATGGGGGTGACATCTCAACTATTGACCTCACAGCCCAATCTTCCATTGAAGAACATTTCGGAAGGGTATAGCTACCATCTATTTAGCCCCCAAGATTATCTGGTGCTGGGAAAAGAAAAAACCATATTCTCGTTACGGTTAAGGATAAGTGTCCCCACCAGCTGGGCCATTTACGTTACACCCTGTAGAAGGCCAGAGTTAAAAATATTACCCCTGTGGAGATTAATTGAAATGTGCGCTCTTGAATTTCTCTTCAACTCCAGTCAAGAGCAGAAAGGTCGGTTGGTGGGAAGCTTGAAAAATGAAACCTTATTGGAACCTCCCTCCAACGAGACCCATAAGGAGTAAAAGAAGGAACTTACCCTGAAAATCTATCTAGGGAAAACAGCACACCAGAAAATGTTTCCAATCATTCAGAAGAGAAAGCTGAGTCTGATCCTAACTGGGATTGTGATGAAGCAGAAGGTGATTCATTGGGGGAAAATAACAACCTTCCCAGTTCCCTAACATCTTAGAATAATTATGTCCCCCTCAGAATGGAAATATATGAGTTAGGTGTCTCAACATCCTCCTACAAGGGTCACACAATATGGGCTTTGGAGGAGATGAGAATACCACTCCATACCCGGAGAGAGTTAAAATCCCTGAATTAAAAGGGGAAGCCAAGCTCACTCCCCAGATAATATTTGTGAAACCTACCAGAGAAAGTCTCAACCACCCTATCAACTTATTATCCTCCATTGGGGAACCCATACACAGTCCTGGGTCTGGATTAAGACATGAGAAGAAGGGAGAACCACTGGTCCAGTAAAACAAAAAAAAGTATAACCTCAAAGAACTGGGGAGTCACGAATAATGCAGTGATAGAGGCCTAGATACAGACACTCTCATGGTAGGAGAAGAAGATGAAGACATACCATCCCCTAGAACCACTTCTCCTACAAGAGACAAACCAGAGCCCTCATGACAAGAATTTGGATTTCCTCTAGAGTATTGCCCTTTAGACATGGAGGAGCAGGAACGGTCTACACCAGGAATACCACTTTGTGGTTTACAGGGACCAGTGATACCCAATAAACCTAAAGGGAATGGACTAGGATTTGACGATATGGTGATAGAGAGTGAAAATGGAGATATACCATCTATTATACCCCCATCTCCTACCTTAGATGAGAGGTTATGTTTTTTTTGTGGGGAGTATGGCCATCCAGCGAGGCATTTCCCCTTGAATACAATTGATCTCTCCAACATACCATCGTAAAAAGAACCCATCAGGATGGGTGAAGTAAGGCAGCAAGTGCTGAACCATCCTATGTGAGTATCCTCTACACCCAACCTAGTGAGAAGCTGGCAGATTGGGAAGAGAATCCAGAGAGATTTCTCACTAAACAAAAACAGGAGAAAACCCCATGCTTTTCTGTACACTGGAGGCAAAACCAACTATAGAGTTCCTGCTATCCTATGAAGTAGGCTATGTGGGCTCAATTAGACACTGGGAGTAAGGGGTGTACTGTAAGAACAAAACTATTTCCCCGGGATGGAAGAGGATTGGAAAAGAGAGAGTAGGATCTGTCCATGGCCACAATGAGAGACACCCACAAACACAAAATCTGATTACCAACTTGGGAAAAAAATTACATTTTATTTTGGCCGTGATCCCCAACCCAGCCCAACTAGTTATAGGAAGTGATATTCCCCAGTTTGACCAATGGATCTCACAAGTGATGCAAACAAAAATAAGAACCCACAGGGTGAACCTCCATGTCCAAAAGAACCATCTAACCCGCAGGTGGGAGAACCCTAAGATTGAAGAAAATATCTTAGGGAATGTCAGCAAATCTCTTGGTTTTTATTCACCTGCCGAGTCCTGGGAAGCAGGGGAGTTCCCACATGATGGTCCCATCTGCAATTAGGCAACCCAGTAGTAGGAGGGGTTTCAAAGTGCTTAAACTCCTACTTGAAACAAGGGGGTAACCCTTGGGTGGGAAGTCAGAGAGTTAGGGGAAGGGTATGTGATGAATCTGGTGATGTCATCAATCCTTTCCTTTGCATAGCCTCTCCCCATATGGCCAGGAGACGGTAGTCGCTACCTGATCCTGACCCTGGTGGTTGCTATTTGATGGAGGATCACATGGGGGGAGGCGACCCTCAGAGGGATGACATATCATCATCAGGTGAGACCTGGCATGCCCCTTTTCACCTAGGGGATAACTATAACCCCCAAATTCCCCAAGTCTCCAAGACCTATTGTAATGTTACACTAGAATGTCCTAAGTGTATAAATGTATATTATTGTAGTCATTCTTCTCCGTCCAGTGATTGTGATGTTGATAATCACCTTAAATTGACAGGTTAGATAACTCTAACTTCTCTTTTGTCACAGAGCTACAAGACAAGGAGAAGAATGTAACGATGAAGAGTTGGGCTGACTACAACAACCCCAGAAATACTGGGTCAATGAAGAACCGCGTACAATCCTGGCCTAACCATAGCACTGGGACGACGAAGAGTGCCGGGGTAATGGAAATTATCAGAGAGCCAGAGTTGGGTGAACCAAAGAAAAGAAGAGAATGAAAGCCATGGAGGCGAAGCATTGCTGGAGAGAAGAGAAACCAAAAGGTGAGCTCCGTATTGGTCGAGTTGTGAAGCAGAGCTGGTTGTTCATGGAAGCACCCAAAGTAAAAGATGTTGCGTCGGTGTAAAGATTGCAGGGGGGGTATCTGTACTCCTGCCCTCAATATGACAGAAAAGAAGCACAGAGCACCCAAGCCAAGATTCTCTATATGGTAGAAAGGATGAGCAACCAAGGCTTAAGATCTCAGGAGGTGATGCAGGCTGGTTCTTAAGTTCAGTGTAGTTCCAAGCCCCCCACAAAGGAATGTCCAAACACTATGTTATGTGATAACACCATTCATTATATAAATAAGGTTCAATATATATACACAATCAATAACACACTTTGTGCTTTGGCAAATCTGATATGGTAGATATGTACAATATCTATGTGGTACCACAGTACACCTTTAAAATGCATCAACTGCTGACAGTTCCAATGACTTACACGTCAAATAGTAATGTGAATCAACATCAGACATAGGATGGAAGACAAGTTAGGTTAAACAATGGCAGAATACATTGTCCAGCTACCAAGACACAGTTCTGTGTGAGGATCCCCCCACCTTGTCAATCTGTATATTTTTATAGTTAACATGAGCTAATCCATTCTTGCATTAATGAAAACTCTGTTTAGCAATATAGTTGTTCTGAACTATCATGGATCAACATTTGCTGAGAGCCATGCAGAAAGATATAATGTAGATATACTTGTTATTTTGTAAAGCACACATTCTAGTTTTCTAGTGGTCTGTTTTTGTCTATTATGAATCAGGCTTTGCAGAGTATGAAATGAAATGTGTTCATGTAGCTGAACACAGTGTAGAGATGTTATTATAACACTGTGACTCTTGGCAGACTGTCAGCTATCCTTTAGCACAAAGAATACAGCCTTGACTGCAGAACTGAAGAGATAGCATGACTGAATGTTTTTGTTACTGCAGAGTAAGGATGTCTCATGCGAGAGAAGAATGTTTGCACAATATGCCTTGCTTTCTTAGAATATGTTGCAGCACAGTACATGGCTATGTTATGATATGGCATGTATGTACATATATATGCATGTAGGTAGATGCAGTGCTATGATGGAATGCTTCTACGCGTGTAATGCACGTCAAGGCCACTATGTATAACAGTGGATTTCTGTTCAGTAGACAAGAGGGAGGGAGCGAGTCAGCTCTCAGTAGTAGGGTGTGCTGGGAGGGCTGGTATTGCTGAAGCTCTCATTGAGAGAGAGTGTTGATTGCTCATTTGCTGGAGCTCTCATTGCTAGTACCGAGTTCTGGGGGCTTGGCTTGTTAGTGAGCAAGTGACTTCCCCTGTTGCCATGCACAATAAACTGTTTTTTCCATTTGACTATCCATTTCTGTGTCTTGTGATCTTATTTTGTTTCCATAGTATAATATTTATGAACTTACAACCTGGGCAACCTGTAAATAAAGTGTATCAACAAGCCCAGTCCATATGTGTTTAAAATAGTCTTGTGCACTGCTAAAATGGTCTACTACCCCAATGTACATGAGTTTAGCAGAGTTTCTCTGATGGTTCTTCAACGGACCCCTCGAGGTGTGAACTCCCTTTAAAGGAGGAGCCACAGGGCGTCAGGAGTACTCGAAGAAATGTGAACCTCAGCATCGAGAGGCCTCAAAAAGAAGA
Source organism: Ambystoma mexicanum (assembly GCF_040938575.1). NCBI lineage: Eukaryota > Metazoa > Chordata > Amphibia > Caudata > Ambystomatidae > Ambystoma > Ambystoma mexicanum. The sequence goes on from NC_090938.1 coordinate 326,916,555, forward strand.
CTCGAAAAACATAGGCTCACCAGCAGGCATCGAGGGTCAGCGTCAGTTGTCAGCGTCGGCGATCGGGACTCGACTACAGCTGTACTTTCATTTTGTTGGTGTCTTTGTGGACTTCGGGTGGTGGGAAACCCACCAGCGGATTCTCCTCGGTCATCGACAACCTCAACTTTCTCTGTTGGGCCAAAGCGGTCGACGGTGATGGCAAGGGAGCCCTTTGTTTAAATGTTCTTAGGCAAAGGGTGGGGCATTGCGGTTCTGGTCGTCGAGAAGCACGGCGTCAAGCTGTCCCCGTTTCTGGGAAACATGACTCAACTGGCTTCCAGCAGTTACGGATATCCTCTGAACCCCTGTCGACAGCAATGGACTACGATGCCTTCGATGTCCGGGTGCTTTTATTTGAGATTCCTCGGCGGACCCCGTCTCTGGTCGACAGCCTTTTGGGACTGGCTTCCAGGGTGCCGCGATGAAGGTCAGCTTCTGCACGATGTTCCCTCGTAACTCGGGGAGAGGTCTCCTAGCCAGGTCCTCTCTCAGATAAGTCCTCTACATACTTGATAGCTTTCGGATTTCATCAAAAGAAAGCAGCAGTAGTTCTTCTTCTCCCAGCTGGGCTTCAAGGATAAGCAGCTTCAAGTTTCAACTTCAGCTTCTGAACAATTCTGGTAAGTGCGAGGTCCCCCGATATACAGATATGTGCCTCATTCACACTGCTGAGCCAAGCTCAGTCAGCCAATCTGTCAGAAGGGCATTCATGCAGGCAGCCAATCAGGCTCACTGTGCATTCAGGCCATTCACTACCACCCAGACACCCATAACAAGAAATGTGGATTGGGCAAGCATCCAGCCTTTCAGCACACAGCACTGCATTCATGTCAGTTTCGGGCAGGGCTGTCCCATTCTTTGTGCCACACCCACAGATACCAGACATCCATAACATGGAATGCATATTGGTCACACACTCCATTCACTCAGGTCCCACCCCAAGGGTATACGCACAACATACAGTCCTTGAGAAGGTGTTATGCTCACCTGGCATCCACGGGGATGCCACCCAGCCAGTTGGTCGTTTGTGCCCTTCCGAATGATTCCCTGGTGTGGTCTCGGTGTCGATGGGATTCCGCCTGGAAATGAAGACTATATTACGACTGGGCGACCAAGGTAAGTTTTCCCCCACCTCCCTTGTGTTTCCAGCCCCTCCAGGTTCTCTTCTCACCTGGTTCTCGGAATCGGTGGGCTCTTCGTTCTGCTCTCTGGGCAGGGGCACGTTGTCTTTTGTGGGCGCGGGTGGTCCAGTTATTTCACTGACTGCTGCCCTTGTAGTGTCTTTCCGGTAGGTCTTATTGCGATTGATGGCGTCGTAATTCTTACATGCCTTTTCTCTGTTCTAAATGTCTCTTTTTTTATCTCCCTAGGAGCGCGGAGTGTCCGCTTGGAGACCTGGATATGCTGGTTCTCACCGGGAGATGATGGCGCGCTATAGCGCTATGATGCGGTAAGGAGGTGCTTTGCATAGCGCAGCAATGTCTTGTCCTCACTGACCTGTGCTTTTCTCTTTTCGTAGGTCACGGTGAGTTCCCAGCGTAGATGGAGTTCCGGAGCTATGCCAGCCGAAAAGCAACCAACCACTTAAGTCTTTAAGCGCTTTGTGGTTGTAATGTCTCCACTACCTCCTTTAATGATGTCTTTCTCCTTTTCTCAGGTCCTTCGATCTGGACGGTGAACTCCGTGACAGAAGGCGACAGCCAATCTGGCCTGGACTTCGCCACAATGCCATATATGGTTCATTCACCGAACAGCCAGTGAGGGGAAAGGACCAAGTCAGGGCTTTTCAGGACTTTTGGAAAACAAGATAACAGGTAATAGAAACCAAGAGGCCACAGGGGCCACCTTGTATCCTATCAGGAATCCACTGATTCCTACGGAAGGGCCCGGGTATCTCAAAATGGACGCTACTCAGAGTACCTGTCAACTTCAGCATGGAGCTGCTACCAGCTCATACCCAACTCTGTGGGCCACACACAGGTGCCCAAAAACATACAGTAGGGGCACAGGATTGTACCTCCACCCATGGGTGCCATAAGGGTATCCCAAGGGTCTCTGTTCACCACAACCAAAGAGAGGAAGAGCTGCACTGCCAGGATACCCACATGGACTCCTGTGCAGAAAACAACACAAAATACACATGATAAGGGAGTACAGGACAAGGACATGGAAGCCCCGTCCCTCCAATGCATTTCCAGCTTCACAGTCTGGAATTGGATGTGGAAGCTGAATATACCATTCTTGGCTCGTATATCTGTCTACTTTAATGTTCGTTCAAACTTTGCCCCACACTTGCATCTCATGCATTTGTATCTTATTGGGGTTTGGATCTGTACTTTGTATGTTCTGCTTTAAACAACCTCCTTGTGGTTTCTGTATTAAAAATCTCATAACATTCAAATTGTCATTGGCGAGATCGCCTGAACGCTTTGGGGTCCCTACTTGCTTTGGGGTGACTCCGGTCCTGTTTGTGCTTCTGTGGCGTGGCTCTGCCACTTGCTTCTCACTCTGGATTGTGCAATTGTCCTTCTGGCTTCCTTCATGGCTCAGGTTTCACAAGCCTGATTCCCTTCAGATCCTGATAAGGAGAACACTGCCTCTTCGAGCTGCCGAGCACCCAAGAACTTCCTCGCAGCTCATGGCATCTCCATGGCACTTCCTGCTCAAACATTGCATCTCTCCTTCTGGCTTGGTAAACTCCACTGCTCCGCCACAGTGGTTTGTGTCTCCAGCAATCGTAAGTCCCTACACCGTAGTGCGGTTGCCATATTTATATTTTTCCGGCAAGAGGTGTTTTCATAGAACAACTAGCCTGCACATTGAGCATTGGGCTCCTGTTACCGTGTACCAACTCCTTCATCCTCCTCATCATCAGTACTTAGGTGGTTATGGGAGTTGGAGTCCATGTTTGTCATTGGGCATACAGTATTTGGATTGTCTTTCTCAGTGGTTTTACATGAGAGAACAGTTTCACATAAAAGTACACCAGAAGTAAAAAAAGGTTTTGTTGGAGCTGTGTTTCTTCAGGTCATAATCGGAAGTTTGACTTAAAGAATTTTGGCAAGATGTTTCTTCACTTCCTCTACAATGGGGAACAAATGGCTGAAAATAGGCCATTAAGGTCCTGGGCATTAGCAGGAATTATTCATGGCGGCAATGGGGGGATACCATGTCTCATACAATGAAGTCATGACATCTCCCCGGTAGTTGTCTCCTCCCATGTGATTCTCCCGCATTTAGCCGCCCCAGGGGTCAGGATCAGGTAGCGGCTGGTCACATGGTAGGAGTCACAGCCGGGGAATCTGTGATGACTCCATTGGATTAATCACAGAAGACCCATGCTCACTTGTACTGTATTGAGAAAGAGAGATTATAACATAAAGTCCTTACAGGATAGTATACTAAGCGAAGAGCGGATCTGGGATTCACACACATAAAGAATTGTGTTGTATGAGAGAACATGGCAGGGGAGTATACCAGGAGTTTTTTGAGTCTGGTACCTGCACCCACATTGTATAAAGGAACTGTAGAAAAGAACAAGGCAGGGGAGTATACCTGGATATTTGCAAGTCTGGGACCTACACCCAAGTTGTGTTATCAAGAAAGAAGAATCCTAAGGAAGACTCATGCCCTTAAGATTTGAAATTGTATTTGAAATTGTATTAAATGTGGAAAAAGTCTGGGGAAGTGAATCATTTCCTCTGCAGTTTATGATTGTCTACTTCCTTTGATAATTGCATATTTGTATATTGTTTAATTTGTTCTTATATTTGAATTCTTAAGGTCTCTTTTGTCATTACTAAATTTAGTCTGAATCTTAGTAGTTCTCAGTTAGTTTTAGAATGTGAGTGCTTGGATTGGATTTTGGACACAGGACGTTTTTGCTTTGGACATCTTGACACTTGACAGACCCTTAGCTTTTGTTGAAATACCCCCTAGATTAGGGGTATGGCATTTTCCAAACCCTCTATTTTTTAAATAAATATCTACAACAACCACCAAGAATCCTCTGTGTCTGTGTCTCATTCCTGGCTCCTCACAAGAAGGACTTTCAGCAGTTGAAATGTGTGGACCATAGGGAAGGTAAAGGAGGGCTAGATTATTGGGCAGGAAGAGTGTATCAGAAGGTCAAAGCACATCATGAATAAGTGGGTGCAAGGAAGCAGGTGGCTAGGTGGAAACATCAAGAGATGTTTTGGAAACATGAGGAGTAGGTAGATGCAATGAAGCAGGAGGTTGTGTGGAGGCACGAGGGGCGGGGGTTTGGGGAGAACATCAGGTGACTTTTATGGCCCCAGCGAGTAGGAACAGGAAGAAAGCAGAAGGCACCTCTGGGCCAAATCAGGACATAGGGGGAGACCCCGATCTGAAGGAGTTAAACCCACTGTGGGAGAAGGAATGAGAATGGTCCATAGCATCACTACAAGGACCAGATCAGCAGTAGTGAGGTAGGCTAGAGTGGAGGACTCTACCTTGTGGAAGGGAGGTGATTGAGACCCTCTTAAAATATGCCCATGTTTCAAATCAAGGGGAAAAAAACTGACTATGGGGAAAGTGGGAATTACAAGAAAGGGCTCCAAAAAGAGAAGAGGAGAGACCTGGAGAAATTGACAAAGAAGGGTGCTGTTACTCCTTTAAGACCCTGCTTGATACCAGTGGAGAAGAAGCAAAGAAAAGACTAGAGAAAAGTGTGACAAAACACATTTAAACTTGAGACTGAGACCAAATGGGAAGAGACAAAGAGAGGGGCAGAGGAGAAGGATGTGGGAAGCCCTTAAACCTGAGGCTAAGAACATGGGGACAAGATCACCCAGGAAACCTTGAGAAGGAGGGGGCAGGAAACCTTTAAACCTGACCTCAGACCAAAAAGCAATCGCCTTACACAGGATGCGAGATAACCTTTAAACCCGGATTTGTGTTGTCCCAAGATACAAAAATACTTATTTAGATCCTGAGTTAGGTTGCCTCTATCCCATATGTTGCATTATCCACCTTGCCTTATACTACCAAAATAAAGAAATGTAATATAACAGCACTTTCCCACTTGGCCTGTTCATTTATCCCTGTCAACCCTCGTGACAACGCATACCAAGTTTTTCTTTACCTCACTTTCAATAAAACAGTGTACCTACCTTCCCTAGCAATTCTGACAGACTTAAGCTTTGGGATTTGTCTATGCTACATACAGGTGAGCCAATGAAACTTCAATGCTTCCCTTTTAAATCTAAGTGTTTTCCTAATTCTGTTCTCATTTATTCTTCCTATGCATTTTAGGCCCTGCTCTCCCTTTGAATGTAGGTGATACATAGAAATGGCCTTTGTACATAGACGGAACAAAGGATGTAAACATTGTTTGTACAACTAAACGTTTTCTCCCCTTGCACAGCACACCTTTGTAATTTAGCGGAAGGCATGATCGCATTCCACACATCCTGCACTCACATATGACATAAACATTATTACACAAAACCTCTGCCATAAGAATGAAGAGACCCATAACAACACAAATTCGAACTATAGCTGACCACATAATTGTCGATCTCCTTAAACAGAATACACCTTGTTTAGTTCATAGTTTACCTCCACCACGCCTATCCACACACCATTCAGACATGGGTGACAAACAGGGTTTTAGCTACCCTCACATAAGTATAATGGCTGCAATGCACACACACATAATAGCACCTACCAATTCTCCACAATTTGGACTTCGTTCCCTCCGAGGGCGTTCAACCAACACGTGCCTTGGGAGCATAATTATGGTGAAAGGCAGTATACAAATGACAAAATTAAACGAAATTAAATTAAATGAAGTCGGATTTTGCTCTTGCTCTTTTTAAGAGCAGCGCCATTTCATGCTGTGGCACGCTTCTAACCACTCTAATACTCAACTGCATCTGTTTGTTTCCTAACACCCACTGAATATAGGTTTCTCCCCTCCGTTCATTTTATTTGTATTTGTCTTTCTTTCCTTTGGTGAGTGCTATTGTTTTCCTGTCTCAAAAACTCTGTGTTCCTTTTTGGTTTAGTCTTTACTGCTTTACTTAATTATTTGAATATTTATTGGCAATGTGGCTGCCTTTTCCATACCAAGTGTTGCCATGTTTTCCCTGTTTCTCGCTGCTAGTGCTTTGTTAGTAATGCTGTATTGTCCACCTCTTTGACTCAAGTTTACTTTTTCTCCCTCTCGCCCTCTGGTGCCCTGCAGATATTGCTCTCCTCCGTGTCTTGTTTCTCCGGTCCTGCCATGAATCAATCTCTCGCTCTCTGCATAAAATGTTCGTCTACGTGTTTAAACTCGTTCCCACTCACCCTCCTCTAAGTCACCCTCATGCTTGTCTTTTTACTTTCTGTCTACTCATTTTATCTGTCCCTTTCAATGCACTCCACCTGCATACTCCTATTTCCCCCACTGCCTACCACCACTTAAATACTCCTCTATAATCTGCCCTTTCTCTCCTCCATCAGCGACCTGTCTTTTTTCTTGTCTATTCTTTACCTTGCCTCCCTCTTGCATCCTTATTTCTCTCATTCTCTGTGTATTCTTTCCATTCCTTCATTCGCCCTTCATCTCTCTTTTCTCACTCTCATCTGTGTATTCATTGCTTCGTCCCCACTTCTACCTTACGTGTCTCCTCTTTCTCGCCATTCCCTCCCTTATATCACTTCCTCTTCTGTTTTCTTTGCATACCCCCCTTCTCCAATTCTGTCTGTTTACATCTATGAACACTTTTTGACAAGAAATTTCACAGGGAGGTTCAAACACAGGCTTTCTGATGAGCGGCTCCGGAGAGCAATGGTGGGGGCATGCTGTCTCCAAGATGATGAAAAGTCAGAGGCCAGCTCTCTCCATCCTTCCACAGCAGCTCACACTCTGCTGGGAATGCCTTTAATCAAAATGCTAAATTAGAAAATAAAACCGAGAAATCAATTCACTTCAAGTGTCTGGGACCAGAAGCCAGCCCACCCTCTCTTCCTTCCCTTCCGTTGCCTTTCCTTGCTTTCCCAGTCCCTCCTTTCCTCCCTCTCCTTCCATGCTCTTCCTTCCTCTTGTTTACCTTTCCATCCTTCCCTTTATTTATTCCCTTATCGTCATCTATTTTATTCCTTTGCCTAGGGGTACATTCTGGTGGATCTCAAGTAATAGTAATAGTGCTGTTTAATCTGCTCGGGTTCTTGTCGGGGAACACCATAATAATAGGCCGTACCCCCTGCTCCTTCGCTAATGATCATTTCCCATGCTTGGCGCCTATTCCCATGCAGGCTGCGTGGGCCAAAGTTCAAGTGTGTTACCAGTCACATCCTACTAGGAAGAGGTCTGCAGGGAGCCTAAGCACATATAGAAATAGGCCCACACACTACAAACTGGTTTCGTGTTCTTTCTCCCTCTGGCTTCTTTTGAATGCTCGCTGTATTTTATTGTGCTTTCACATTCCTGGTCTGGTTGACAAATGGCCTTGTCCTAGAAGGCGGGGTGTCTTCCTTAGAATTAACTAAGAAAACCATCCTGTACATTTATCTTCATTTCGGCTTTTACAGCCTCTTCTGGAAATGTAATTGCAGACTGAGCCACGTTGATCAGTTGATCAGAGAAATGCAACTACGGTGTCTTTCCCGAGCAACTCAATGCGAGTGAACCTGAACCCGAACACATGGCACTGCATTATTAGTGACCATATTAGTAAGCAATTTGCACTCTGGATGAGATCATGGTAGTTGCTTACAGAAACATTCTTATTTTCCAAGCACGCTGAAGACTTGGCCTAGAGCACTTGCCATATCAAGGAGGACTGGACTGGAAGGAGATAGTTTAAGACCTGATTAAATTTTTACTGATGAGACATTTGTGCATTTCGCTTCTCTGTAAAGATTCAGCATCTCTGAATAGTTCTTGCTCCATTATCCTTTTGACTCACAAGAATATACACGACTGAAAGTGAAGTCCTCCAGGCAAAGTCAGATTCATGCATTGAGCATGTTGGTTTGTGTTCATAAAAGCAGCACATTGGTGTGGTGCTTATTATGTGGACGCAAAGCCAATTTATACACCTGGCCCTAGGATCTGAGTGAATGGCGGTTTCATGTAACATTGCAAATGTTTGGATTTTTCTGTAATGAGATTACTGATCCTTACCATCATCTTGGCCCTCTTCCTCCTCCCACCTGTGAGGCAAAAAACCTCGGGGTCATCTTCGACTCCACACTCTCCTTCTCTCCTCACATCTCTGACATCTCTGAGAAGTCAGACTACCAGCTGCACCTCCTCAGGGATATTCTTCCTTTCCTCTCCTTACCCCAGAAGCTTACTGTCTCCAGAGCTCTGGTTCTCTCTAGGCTGGACTACTGCAACAGCCCTTTTCTAAATCTGCCTGCTTCCACCCTCCGTCCTCTGCAACTCATCCAGAACATGACTGCAAGACTTGTCCCTGGCCTCAAGCCCAGGGATCGTATCAATCCAGGACTGAAATCTCTGCACTGGCTCCCAGTGGCTGCAAGGATTAAGTTCAAAACCCTCTGCATTGTCTACAAGACCTCATGGGGCCTGGGGCCTCAATACCTTCAACTCTCTCTTCCTAAATATCTTCGCTCTTCCGCCTCCAGCTCCGGGTCAGTCGCTTCTCCAAGCAACAAGTTGGTGGTAGATCTTTTTTTTCGGATGGGGCCTCCCTCTGGAACAGCCTTCCTGCCCCCCTGAAACTTGAGGAGAACCATCTCCGGTTCCGGAAGCACCTCAAAACCTTTCTCTTTGCTTCTGCTTTCTCTCCTCCACTGCCCTGCTTATTTCCTGGCTGAAACTGACCTTGCACTGGCTACCTGGCCACCCTATGATCTCGGGCCCAGGTCCCTCCCCCGCCAGTTAAACACCTGCACTGCCTCATTGTAACTCTGCACTTGGGGACTATTTTTTCTGTATCCCTACAGTCCCTTTACCAGCACCTGACACTTGATGCCTGCACTTACCCTTTACCCTTGCACTTGCCAGCTGCTGGCCGTACTTATTGTTATTTTTTCTATTATCCTTTTACTGCACTGTTCCCTCCCGCTTCCCCTTGCACTTTCCCCTTCCCCTTCCTATGCACTCGCGTGATCTGAATGACACCTGGCCTTGTAGGATCGTTGTCTTTCTTCCATCTGTTCCCCCTCCCTTGCCTCGTCGCGCCTTGAAACACTTGTTTATAGGTGCGTTATAAATGCCATATCATTTCATATCATATCATATCTCGAAGGGCAGTTCTTGACAACACGCTTAACTTTTTGAACATGAGACTTTCTCCAACTGTTCATTGTAATATATCAAAACACCTCTATTTTGAAACCCATAGATATGTGTGTATTATGGAGCCATCAGATGGTAAGTCCTCAATGCAGGATCATAGTACTTTGTGGTAAAAGAAACTCTTCTAAGTTTCCGTGTTGTTTAAATGAATACAGTGTAAGAGTTTAATCATGTATGGAGAAGAAGAGACTTTAGTGATCACTAATAACCTGTTAATGCCACTAGGGGAGTACATTCTTTGATTACAATCGATGGAACGCTCCACTGTGATAGTGTCCTAATCTCTGGCATACTGATCTAGCCTGTTCTTTCCCTATGTGCCGTCGCAAAATGGACATAACTTCTTCCGAAGTATACCACTTTGACACTTTGGTGAGATGTGAAATTGTTGATGACATCTTGGAATTTTATATGTTCATTGTCCTTGTGATGTATTCCTTAAAAGATAGAAGAGATATGAGGAGACCCAGCGGGCACATCAAGCAAGAGACAGGCTGCCATTGGCTTGCTCATACCAAAAGCCAGTCAATTACTCGGATGGGAAAGATGATCTTGAAATGTGTAAGTCACCTACTATCGTCGGTGCTTAATTTTCCCTGTCTATCCAGATGGACCCCGTTATTTTTTCATGTGCCTTTTTTATGTTCCACTGCTAGGCATCATCATATCAGAGATCTTATCTCTGTCTTAAACCTCTTTTAGGCGGGCACTGGTAATCTGCAATCCTGCAGCGAATCCTTGTATTTTCAGCCTAGCGCTTCTCTTGACCTGTATGACTGCATCCCTGGGGTAAGCAAGTCTCTCTTTTTTAAAGGTATTTATTCATTGCGTTTTGTTTTAAATATCAAAACGTAGAAAATGCAGAATATTATGAATCATAATACCTCAAACACAATTCCTCAAATTGGGAAGCAGGCAAAAAACGTTAAAATCATCTAAAAGGGACATTCTTTCTCCAGTTAAATAATTGGTGGACTTTACTTTTTCCCCAAAGCCCAACAATCTTTTGCCATACTTCATTCAGGAGCCTGAAAACACTCCAAAGAAAGCCTTTCTGTGTCAGTCATGAGGTGTTCGAAGCAGAACCCTCTTAAAGAATTTTGGGAACCCCATCTGAGCCCCCACAGAGCTAACAAAACAGAAATGAACGGATCCAGAATCTCTGGTCATGCTCCTCCCACAATGCGATCACAACAACCCATTACTTGATATGCGGCTGGAGGGTATCCAGTGATTATAAGGTAATCACTTTCTGACACAGATATTTAACCGAAACGAAAATAACCAAAACACACTGAATTATTTTGTTTTTATATATGGGGCTGGGTAATGGGTTAAAAAGGGGGGAGGGGCCTGTGGTGGGTTTAAAACCATAGGGAAATGTGGGACATGGGAGACCCTCCCAATAAAAAAGCAAATTTGGTGATTTTTTTGGTGTTTTCATTTTTAGTGAAACATCCGTCTCAGTAAGTTATTCATTGAAATCACATGGAACTGGCCCGCAGCAATCAGAATATGCCCTTCCAGTCCACTTACCCTCTTTAAACTTGCTGGAATCATAATGATCAACAAGCAGCATTCCAAGGACAACATTTGCAGTCAACAACGAGGTTACAGGACTCATTTTACACATTTTAACTAGCATTTACAAATCTGCCATAATGGTACCACCTGGCCTTAAAATGACAACAGCTGGAAAATGGTGTGAGTACCTAGGCATCACACCATTTTCCACGTACTAGCAGTACATGGAAAACACCTATCTATAACAATACACAATATAAAACTTTTGACTTTGCCAATCCATGTTTTAACAGGGCTTCAGTATGAAGACATGCATACTGCTTATAAATCAAGTTTCTGAATGAACAATTGGTAAGACATGTTTATTGCACCAGCAACACATTTACAAGTGCAATTAAGCCATTAACTCGCAGAAGACTGTATAGAAAGAACGCTGACAGGCCAAAGTTTGATGTTATATAATCCTAAAAATGTACTGATAAAGGCAATGGTCAAGTATGGGTTGGCACTTTGCGTCTTTGCATACGCACAAGAGACCCAAATAGTTGAAAACTCTTTTTTGAAAATAATTTTGGGTCTAACAAAATCAGCCCCAAATTTCATAGTACGCAAGGAAGTGAGTCAAAATTATCTACACGATGAATTGCTATTGTAACCCAGGCTCTTGTGGTTGTTTATATGGGCAAATCCTCAAGCTCTTTTAACCCAATCTTTAATTACAAATATGTTACTTAAAACAGGGGCAGAGAACATACTGTGGCTCAAACATTTTAAACATCTTTTACATAACATTAACACCGATGCATACTTTAATTATCTGAATCTCATAGCGCCTGAGGTTTGTAAAGATTTGGTAGCATGGATGAAATACCAGATACCTGATAATAGAGTATCCTCTGAACTAAATTTGCAGTCCAATAGAAGATATCTGATAATTACACAAATTAAAGCTCAGGATGACCTGCATTGGAGTAACAGAATGGTTGACCGAAACCCAATAACTGGAGCTTGCTTTAATGGCGTACAGTTGGGGGATGTTGTGACCTTCAGATCCGGAAATTACAATAAACATACAAGTACATTGTGGAACAGGGTCAAAGAAATTTTAGCAAATTTTCTGTTTTTCTGTCCTAGGTGTTCACATATTAGAACAAGAATGTTACCACCGGTCCTAAGGGGTTTAGGATTAAATCAATATTGCCTGGCGTTATACTGTCTGCTAAAAGCTGAGACACCTGTGGTAGCACAGGCTCTCCCTTTGTATATTAGACAGTCATGGTGGTTGAGGAACTATAAGATGAAAGTTTTGAAACATGGTTAATCCTCTAGAAGTTGAACTAACGATATGACTTAATGTGTGTTATTTAAGCAATAGAACCCGAGCGTCGGGGGCATTACCGAAGGCCCAGGGGCATTACCAGAGTCGGTAATGCCCCCGACCCGAGGGTTCTATTACTATTAGTACCCCGGGCCACATAAATTGCGTGACCGGGGCACTAAAAGCTATTTTTTTGTCCCGAAACGCTGCAGCGTTTCGGCGCTGCAGCGTTTCGGGAGAAAGAAAAAAAAAAAGAAAATGGCCGCCACTATGGAAAGGGAAAACGGAGTCCTTTCCATGGCGGCCATCGGGAGCGGACGCGCTGGGAACACAAGTGTTCCCAGCGCGTCCGCTCCCGAAAAAAGGATCAAAAAGAAGGTAAGTGGGGTTGGGAGGGTTTTTGTAGGACGAAAAAAAAAAAAACGTACCTCCGTCCCCGGCGGGGGACGAGGGAAGCCTCCAGCCGTGTGGAGGTGCGGAGCGGGGATGGCCCCGCTCCGAGTCTCCACACGGCTGGAGGCTTCCCTGGTCCACTACCGGGGACGTAGGACCAAGAAGGTAAGTTGGGGGGGTGGGTGGGAGGGAGGTAAGGGATTTAAAAAAAAAAAGCCTTACGCGAGTCCCCGGCGGGGGGCGAAGGCAGCCTCTCAGCCGCAGGGAGGCTCGGAGCGGGGATGGCCCTGCTTCGAGCCTCCTCATTGGCTGAGGGGCTGCCACGCCCCCCGCCAGGGACAAAGGCCGTGGAATCCCGACGGAGGGATTCCCGGCCAGGTAGGGACCTGGCGAGAGCCAATCAGAATGCTTGTTGCATTCTGCTTCGCTCTCGCCGGGTTACTAATTGCTAGTAAGCTCTAACGTTGTAAATTTTGATCCCAAACTCTAATAGATTTTTTTTGTAGGACAGAAGGATCTGTCATTTTATTATAATGTATTATCATCTGTTTAAAACAGGCATCGATTTCTTATAGGTCCAATTGTTTTAGAGAACCTTTTGCCACTGAGTTAACTTTTTAAAAGATATATGATGAAATTAATTCATACTGAGACAGTTGAAAAACTAAATTGATTTCTTGTTCATCCAATCTCCAGCACTTCCACTTCACTAGTTTTAAAACATACATTGGCATTGCATATGTTTATTCTTGTTCAGAAATAGCATGATGAATGTTATATTATGTGCACTTTTATGGCAAACTGCCGAATAAAGTTATTAGACTTGGTGTCCTAATTGAATAATATGTTGTCTTGGCTTCAGGCATGCTGTATTTACTTTTTATAGACTTGAAGACAGCCTTTGATGGTATCCTCCATACTTAATTATGGAAATCACTCCAAAATAAGAACATCCCCCTCCATTGCTCAGAGCAGTCCTTCAGTTGTATACTAACAACCCGGCCAAGGTCAGGTTGGGAGTGGTGGAGAGTGTTCCAGGAGATTCCTGTGAAGAGGTGCATGAGGTAGGGTTGTGTCCTTGCCCTCATGCTCTTCTCTATTCATTTCAATGATATTGTAAACTACCTCTCTCTCCATTTATTTCAATGATATTGTAAGCTATCTCCCTACTGACCTTGTGGATTCACTGAAACTATGTGGGGCAAAAATCAGTATCCCCAGGTTTGCAGACGGTGTGGTTCTGATGTCTCGAACACCAAGTGGAATCAAAAAACTTGTGACCCAGTTTTAAAAGTTCTGCGATTTGAAGGGTTTATCTTGTTAACCCTTCTAAAACCAAATGAATGAGGTGTGGCAAGAGGATAAAAACATACACCTATCTATCCATCCATATTGGTGGCCAAGAGACAGAGGAAGTCAAGGAATTTGACTGCGTGGTGTTTAGATTCACTAATAATGGCAAATGGGACCTCCACATTGGCAACGCAAATTTAACCTTAAACCAGAGACACACAGTGATTATACATTTTGCCAAGGTGTTTGGGAACCATATTGTGTCACCGACATTGGAAATGTATCATTCTCAGGCAGTAAGACTAGCTACATATGGATTATGGGATCACAGGAGAATTTCCAGTTTAGAAATTGCAGAAAATGTTTTCCTTAAAAATCTGCTGATGTTACCAAAGAGCGCACCAAACCTGCGTGTACAATTCTAACTTGTTCGACCCCTACTAACGATACGATTTCTGTAAAATCACTATTATTCTGGGTGAAACTGTGGTCCAATCATGAACTGGGGAATTACCGTCAGGCACGTATGGATCTGATGAATTGTGAGGGAGCTAGTAGTCTCTCCAGGGTTGCCTACATTAGGTCAATGCTGTACTCTCTGAACCTTGAACATTTTTGGCTTGACTCTTGGTCAATTTTAGGCAATGATAGCCCGATCATCAAAGCTGCTTTTAGACACTGAGCCCTTAGCAATTAGATTACGAACTGCTTATCGCTAACCTTTGGCTGGTGATACCCAGAGAATAAAATGTCATGGGAGTGCGAGAATTACATAATGGATATAAAATTACCATTTGGGCGTGCACTCTTCATGAAACTCAGGTTGAGCATTTTGCCATTGTCACCGTTGATGAATCTGTAGTACAGAACTTAGAAAGTATGTTGTCCCTTCTGTGAAGGTAGTTAAGAATTTGTGCACTATTTTACGTATGTATGCCGGGGGGTTTTCAGCATTCACACAAGCAACCATAACACTGCCTGAACAATCATGGCATTGGGACATTAAATCATGCCAATACCTTTTGCAGGAGCTTAGGCAATCCGGATGTGGTGTTTGCAGTTTCGAGTTACTTACTGAGGGCCTGGAAAATAAAATAAAAACAAATATATCTGGAATCAGTGGTGTGGCCAGGAATCAAATTTAGGAGGGGCACAGAGGGGGCCAAACACAAAAGTAGGGGGGCACAGACACAAGTGGGGGGGACCCATGAAAGGTAATGTGTGACGTCACAAGCACTCCTGCAGAGATGCTTTTGTGCACACCAACTACCCACACCCCACCGTACCTCCCCTCCCATCAGAATGCAAGCACAAAACCATTCAGTGGCTAACGGCCCATCATTAGCAGTTTGGTGGCTACATTCTGATGGGAGGGGCTGCAAGCTGCTTGATCACTGCTTGCTTTGAGACAAAAGGAGCATTGCCCTGTGATATGGAGACATTTGCCTCAGTGAGTGTCACAAATAACACCACAAACAGAGAACACAGTCACTGCTCTCCTTAGATAGGTGGGACATAAGGGGGGGCACTCGCCTCCCTAGTCCTCCACCTAGCGACGCCACTGTGCCTCATACCGAAGCTAAATATAGTCGGGCCTTCTGCTTACAAGTCCCGCCCTCATACTGAAGAATCAGGGCCCCGATGGAAACAATGTGGGGAAATCCAGGCTTTTCTCAAAATGTAAATGCAGCAGATACGGAATCGGGAAATATATGGAAAAAAGGCTAGTCTATCCCAGGCGCTCTCATGGGAATTAAGCGCCTGACAGGTTTGTAGTGCGAGTCTGTGCCTTCTTCGGGATGGCCTCGCTAGTCTAGCTGGGAAGGTGCAGGCTATGCTCACACCAAGGGCAGGAGTTCGAGAGTCTCTGCAATTAAACTCAGACGGGTGGAAAGCCACCTTTTGCTAAATTGTGCAAGAGAGTCTACAATTCCTCTCAGAGCCGTGTTAGTGGCAGGGCATGTTTCATTAACCCTTTGCTGGCCATCTTGCCATCTGAAACCTGCCTGTTGCCCCCAAAGTGCAGCGTTGGGTGTGAATAACTGCAGCCTATTGGCACGTTTGAAATCAGTGCCTGTGGCGTTCCTGCAGTGTCTGCAGAAACAAGCCCCTCACCAATTGACCTCATCATCCCTACCCTAATACAATAATGCAAATCCTGCTTGGAAATAGCTGCCAACTTTCAGGACCTTTCTAGATATTTTTTAAACAACTATGCAATGTGGGGCGCGGGCATGCACAGCACCACTCTTTTGTGGAAGGAGATAGCCCCATCGGCAAGTGGAGGGGCACAGGTACTGAGATAGAAATATTTGCTCTCTCTCTTTCTCTCTCTTTATGCGTGGTTCAACTATCCGACTATTTTTACTTTAAGCAGCACCTGGTTGGTGAACTCTAAAACCATGGAGGGAGACTGTGTCAGCCACCTGCAGCACTCTCTACTGCACCCACCATACCCCACTCTCTCTACACCCATCTTCTCTACCCCCAAACCACTCTATCTACCCTACCCCCACTCTCTCTACCCCTCCCCCACTCGCTCTACCCCCACTCTCTACCATCACCCACCCTTACCCCACTCTCTCAACCCCCACCCACCCTTCTCCCACTCTCTCTACCTCACCCACCCTCCACCCACACCCTCTGCCCCCACCCACCCGTCTCCAACTCTCTCTACCTCCCCCACCCTCCCCCACCTTCTCTACCCCTCCCCTACCCCACTCTCTCTACACCCACTCGCTCTACCCCCACCCACCCTAACCCCACTCGCTCTACCCACACCCACCCTAACCCCACTCACTCTACTCCACCCCCACTCACTCTACCCCCACTCTCTACCCTCACCCACCCTTACCCCACTCTCTCTACCCCCACCCACCCTTCTCCCACTCTCTCTACCTCACCCACCCTCCCGCGACCCTCTCTACCCCCACCCGCCCATCTCCCACTCTCTCTACCTCACCCACCATTCCCCCACCCTCTCTACCCCTCTCCCCACACTCTCTACCCCCACTCTCTCTACCCCCACCCACCCTAACCCCACTCGCTCTACCCCCACCCACCCTAACCCAACTCGCTCTACCCCCACCAACCCTAACCCCACTTGCTCTACCCGCCACCCACCCTAACCCCACTCTCTCTTCCATACACCCACCCTACCCCCACTCACTCTACCCCCACCCACCCTACCCCAACTCTCTCTACTCCCACCAGCCCAACTGCCACTCATCCACCTTACCCAACTCTCTCTGCCTCCACCCACCCTACCAACTCTCACTACCCCATCCTCCCAGCCTACTAACTCTCTACTCCCACTCATGCTAACAACTCTCTCTACCCCCATACACCCTACCCTCACCCTCTCTACCCCATCCACACGTGTTACCCTCTCTCTCTCTATCCCCACCCCTCTACCCCCTCTACCACCACCCATCCTATCCCCTCTTTCCTTTCTAAACTACCACCTCTCTTTACCCCCACAAACCACCATACACCCTTTTCCCCCACCCAACCTAACTCATCCTACCTCCTCTATTCCCCACCCACCCATCTTAGCCCCTCTCCGTATCCCCTCTCATCCTTCCTCTCACACACTTGCTTTATTTCATACCCTCTCACTCTTTATCGCTCGGATTTCTTCTTGCTCATCATCGATGGCACCCTCTGTCAATGGCTTTCTCCTTTGCTCTATTCCTCGTCTAATTCTATTGCACACCTTCATCCCATATTGCATTCTCCTTTCAACCTTTGCACTCTCCTGCGTGCACCCTGGTGCCTATAAATGCAAAATGCAAAAAACAGCAGTAAACACCCAAACTATTGGCATTGCCAGTGCTTGTTTTTAGTGAGGGATGGGCCCAAATGGAATATCGTGGAAGATGCCTGTTAGTCATAATCCACTGACTATATAATTAGACATACATTATTTCAAAGACAAGCAAGACTGATTTTGTGGCTGTCTAGTGTTAAAAAAAAGCATTCATATGTTTTTTTAAAAGTTTAAGGTAGAGGCTTTAAGACAATCTATGTGCTCACTCCAGGTTTAGTTTCTATTTGTCAACTTCTCGACATTCATTAGACCAGAGAATGCGCTTGGGCAAATGAATCAGAATGCAAATAAAGCAATGGCGACAATAGTAAGGGTGCAAGCAACATTATAATTCCATTGAGACTAAGATGTCCCTCCCAGATTTCCCCGGCACTCTCTAATGTCAGTCGGGGGCAGGAATCTGGGAGTGGACAGTATATTGACATGGATGTGACCACAAAGTGCAGTAAAGATTACTGCACTTGTTGAGTGTCACAAATAACACCACAAACAGAGAACACAGTCACTGCTCTCCTTAGGTAGGAGGGGCAAAAGGGGGGCACAGGATTTCAGAGGGGGGGCACTGGACCCTCAGACCCCCCCCTAGCAACGCCACTGTCTGGAATTATCATGTTTTTTAAAGTTTGTTGTCTTATTATTCACAAACTGATACATGAATTTCATATCTCTTATAACATTGTTGTTTTTATGATTCAAAATGCACATTTATATATGCATGAACTTAATGTATTTTGCTTTTATGGCTCTCTAGCCGAACTAAAGTACTTATATTCTGTTGCCCAATGCGCTAGTGAAGTACTACATTTTTTATGAAGACATATATTATTTAACCAGAATGCTTATTTATTCCTTAAAAGTCATGTGCAGATTAAAAGATGGTCTGGTAAATTCACAATGTGTATAGTAAAAACACTGAGAAATGACCATCACCTTTGCAACATTTCTCGAAAAAGGTCTAAATGTGTTTCGCTCAAGGAGCTTTCTCAAGGCTTTACATCAATTAGTGATTGGTTAATCTCTAGGAGTTGGGTATATACTTGTAACAGGATTTGGTAGTGCCCTTAGAACATAGTTCCTGGTTAAGCCAACGTGTATGTTTCAATGATTTGAATCATATAAGGGGAAACATGAATAAAGGAGTTTATTCTGCATCCTTCGGTTATAAAGAAAATACAAATTCTCTGGACAGAATTGCCAGGTAGGCTTAAAAGTGTTGCAGTGATCTCAGTCACTGTCTTGTGTTCTGTGTTGGTTACTATTATTCACGTCACTTGTGGCTGTACCAATGTAATGGTTGCAGCTTTGCTAGGACCTTGTAGGCATTGGTAAATGCCGCTAGTCGCGTAGCAACCATTGTTGTTTAGACTGTGGCGCTATTATGCTTAGTTGTGTGTGTAAACACAAGTGAGATCTGACGAATACTGCTGCAGCAAGAACGTGAGTGCTACCATTCCCATCTTTCCTGGGTGTGGTGACAGCTGGAAAAGTGCCCTTTCAACCACAACCCCCTATATTGTCACAAGTCTCTCCCCATCTCACCTGTTTCTCCTTGCTTGCAACTTTCTTGGATGCGTTCTTTCGCACGGTCCGGGATTTGTAAAGACCCATGTGCAGGTCTTCGGATTCCAGTGTGAGGATGCAATCCTACGCCAAGCTGCGTTTAGATTTCCAGGACCGGGAACCAGGAAGAAATTGTATCCGAACTTGTGGACACAGAACGCCGTGACCCGAGCAGAAGAAGATCCAGGAAAAAGGCACGGTAGTGTAAGTTCAAGGAAGGGGATTAGAAAAGGAAAAGGATTCAAGGATTCGGAAAACAGGACTTGGAAGAAAACCCTGAGCGAACTCCGGCAACACGTCTGAGTACGCTGAGCGGTAGCTTTGAGACGCTCAGAGCCGCGGGGCGTGACTGTTTTTAAGGAAGTTGAACATAGCATGTAAGGCTGGTAAGCTGCGTTCTGCACCACACGGCCATGTTGGAAGGATCACGGAATTCAGTCAGGCGGTTCATGATAGTATGCCTCCTCTGAAGCCCGGCACCTCCGGGTTTGCCTGGGTCGATGAGATGAAATCTTCGTATTAGCCGAGGGGCATTCATGTTTGAGACAGGTTCCCAAGTGCGCTCACTAGGAGGATACCCTTTCCACTCGACCAAATACTGCAGTTGCCCACAACGGTACCTAGAGTCACAAATTCTAGAGACCTCATATTCGAGTTGGTTATCGACAATCACTGGGGTAGATCTTGGAGCAGTTTGAGAGGGCTGTTCATATGGTTTTAACAAAAAAGTGTGGAAGACTGGATGAATCTTTTTCCATGATTCTGGTAGTTGGAGTCGAAAGGCCACTGGATTGACAATTTCCTTTATAGAAAAAGGTCCAAAATAACTGGGAGCCAATTTATTTGGTCGTAGGTGACGAGGAAGGAGTTTCGAGGATAACCAGACCTTATCACCTATTGAATAGGAAGGACCAGGCCTTCTTTTGGAGTCTGCATATTGTTTAACGTTTCTTTAGACCTTTTCAATGTGTTCATTTGACTCTTTGTGTACAGGGATCAGTGTTTCAATCCAGGAACCAACTGTAGGAACTGGGGTACGATGTGGGAGAACGGAGGGTAGGTCTGAAGGATGAAATCCTTGGCTACAAAAGAAGGGGCTGGTCTTGATAGCAGAATGATCCGAATTGTTGTAAGCGAATTCGGCCACAGGGATCAAGAGTGACCAATCACCCTGAATCTTGGTGTGAAGCAGCGAAGATACTGTTCCAGGGTTTGGCTTACTCGTTCAGTAGCTCCATTGGTCTGTGGATGATAGCTCAAAGATAAGGCACGTTGAATCCCCAATATCCAACATAACTGTTTCCAAAACTGGGATATGTACTGAGGTCCTCTGTCAGAAATGATTTTGGAATGTAGTCCATGAAGCTGGAATATGTGTTCTAAAAATACCCCAGCAAGTTCAGATGAGGATGGTAGTTTGTATAGAGGTGTAAAATGAGCCATATGTGTGAACAAATGAATGGTAACCATTATAGTTGTGTAGCCTCTGGAAGAAGGTAGTTCCACGATAAAATCTGTAGCAATGATTTCCCAGGGTCTCGTTGGTAGTGCTGGTTGGTGTAGGAGACCTGCTGGTTTTTTTATAGTCATGTTGTTTTGATTACAGACTGCACAAGTCTGGACATAGGTCTTTATGTCGTCCTTCATCCTTGGCCACCAGAATTGTCTTTGTACAAGACGGAAGCTATTGGTGATGCCAAGGTGTCCTGAATGGAGAGTATCATGGCATAAGTTTGTGATTTGTTGTCGCAGCCCAGGAGTGGGAATAAGCAGCTGAGTATCCTTGAATAGGCATCTGTCCTTTGTTTTGAGATTCCACCGATTGTCTCTCTTGAACTCCTTCCAGAGTTCGGAGGACTGAGTTTGGGCGCGAATATCCTCCAGGAGAGTAACTGCTTGAGCAACGAAGATTGTGTTGGGAAACATCTTAGGAAAGGTTCGGTCCTCAAGGGGTTCATAATCAGGACGCCTGGATAGGCATCGGCTATGATGTTATTTGTTCCGGGAAAGTGGTGGATTTGAAATTGGTACTGGACAAAAAAGAAGGCCCAACGGGCTTGATGGCTGTTTCTGCACTCCAGTGATTGTAGGACTTGAAGATTCTGATGGTCCGTACGGACTTGTACCAGGTGTTTGGCTCCCAGAAGGAGATGACGCCAATCAGTGAAGGCTTGACGAATGGCTAACAATTGCTTCTCCAGGACGGAATAGTGGGTTTCACTGGGAGTCAAGGTGCGGGATAGATAGGCAATGGGGTGTTTTAACTTGTCGTCAAGTTCCTGTTTCAGGACTGCTCCAAAGGCGTAATTGGATGCATCAGTCTCAACAAGGAAGGGATGGTTAGTGTTGGGTTGAGCTAGGATGGGTGCTTGTGTAAACTCCGATTTCAGTCGTTGAAACGCTGACTCTTGAGCTGAAGTCCAGTGAAAGGGGGTATCTTTCTTTAATAGTGTAACAATGGGGAGCACAATCTCAGAGAATGCGGCTATGAATTTACTGTAGAAGTTAGCCAGCCCCAGGAAGGATTGAATTTGTTTTACAGTGGTTGGAACAGGCTACGATAAAATGGAGTCAACCTTGGAAGAATCCATTCCAATCCTCTTCGGGCTAAGGACGAACCCAAGATAATGAACAGTTGGTACATGGAAAAGACATTTCTCAGGTTTGGCCAGGTGCTTATGTTCTCGTAAGCGTTGTAAAACTGCCTTAACGTGCTCTTCATGTTTTCGATGGTCCTTGGAGTAAATCAGTATGTCGTCTAGATATACAATGACGAAGAGGAACAAAATGTCAGAAAAGACTCTATCCATAAAACGTTGGAAAATTGCAGGGGCAGTTGCAAGTCCGAAGGGCATGACCAAGCATTCGAAATGGTCAAAGGGTGTTCTAGAGGCTGTTTTCCATTTATCACCTTCTTTTATATGAATAAGATGGTAGGCACCCCTGAGATCTAGTTTTGTGAAGATGACTGCACCTCTCACTGCTTCCAGGATGTCTGAGATGAGAGGCAATGGATAACGGTCCTTGAGAGTGCATTGATTAAGGCCACGGTAATTCAAACATGGCCTAAATTCCTTGGAATCCTTCTTAGGAACGAAGAAGAGGGAAGCTCCGGCTGGGGACTTGGATGGTCGAATAGTTCCATTTTCCAAATTGGTGTCTAGGGGCCTCATTACGAGGTGGGCGGTAAGGGATTACTGGCACCGGTAAGGGCACCAGTGCTGGTAATCCCTTACTGCCCTATTACGAGTTCCCTTTGCGTGTCCTTCCTTAACACCTGTTTTTTTCAGGTGTTCAGGACGGGACCCGCAAAGGGACTCTAGAGCTAATAACGGTACTGCAATTTGCGGTACCGTTATTAGCGCCTTCCCCATTCCCATTGAGCCCTATGGGGGCTCAAATGGGAATGGGGAATGGCAATGGTGAATGGGGAATTACAGGTCCTGCCTACCTTGGAATGGACTGGTAATTGCTCCATTCACCAGGGCGGAGTCAGAACGAGTTTGGAGGCAGCCATGGCGCTAATAGCGCCATGGCTACCTCCAACCTTGTAATGAGGCCCTAGGTATTCCTGGAGGGCCATTTTTTCAGGTTCGGATAGAATAAACATTCTTCCAAAGGGTATCACTGCTGATGGCTCAGTGTCAATGGCACAATCCTGGGATGGTGGAGCTTGAACAATAGCAGTTGAAAACACATCTGAGTATGCCTGGTAGGCCTGGGGAATCCGGATAACGTTAGAGACTGTAACTGGTGATTGTTGGGTTTCTGGGGAGTCTTCGAAGCAACTTGGTAAGGTGGTAACTGACAAACAATGAGACATACAGTGTTCTGAACCAAGAAACAAGGAGCCTGCTGCCCAATTGAAATACCGGTTGTGCTACTGTAACCAAGGCATGCCTAGAACCATAGGGTAATGGGCAGATATTATGATATCAAATGTAATCCTTTCTTGGTGGTGGTTTATTGAAAGAAGAATCTCTTTGGTTTAAAGGGTTATGGGTCCTGAAGATAAGGGTCTACCATCAATGGCTTCCACTGGTTGCATAGTCTCTCGTGTTTCATGGGGAATATTATGACTAGTGACCCAATCATTATCTATGAAGATGCCCATGGCTCCGCAGTCCACTAACGCCAGGAAGGGGTAGGATTCTTTCTTAGAAGGCGATAGGAATGCCTGTAGAATCACAAGATGGTTTTGTCTAGGAGAGTTCAAGGATGGAATTGATGAGGAGCAGACTTCTTTCTCCCGAAACTGTGCCCCACTTTGGATCGGGAGCTGGCGTTTCCCGAACGCCGAAGTGGAGCATTAGGGCACTCTCTCACAAGGTGTTTATTGGAGGCACAGTACATACACAGTCTAGTATGAATCTGACACATCCTTTCTTGTGTGGTAACGGATCCACGAAAGGCCCCTAGTTGCATGGGTTCAGAGTCTGAAGTTGGAGATGTAACGGTTTCTGGTTTGTATGGGTGGTCTGTGGCAGCCTTTTGGGGGGTCGACTTAGACTTTCTTTTCTCTGCCTTTCTTTCCTGGATCCGAAAATCGATTTGTAGGGAGAGGTCCATGAGGGCTTGGAAGGAGCTTGGGCGAGCTACCCTGGCTAACTGGTCCTTTATTTCTTCATTTAGACCCCTTCGAAAGAGGCTAAAACTGGCTTCTTGGGACCAATCAGCCTCTTTTACTAGTTGTTTAAAGCGGGTCACATAAGTAAGCATATCCTGAGACCCTTGTTGAAATTTAAGTAGTCTTTCTTGAGCGCTGTAAACTAGCTTGGGGCGATCAAACATGGCTTTTAAGACTTCCACAAACCCGTCATAATCATCCAGGAGGGCATTGCCGAATTGACAAGGGGGGTTACCCAGGTCAGGGAGTTACCAGTGAGATGTGAGATCATGAATTCCACCTTTGCACTTGGGGTGGAAAAATAGTATGGCTTGAAGGTAAAATGCACCAAACATGAATCAAGGAAGGCACGGAGGGTCTTTTGAAGAGCCATCGTATTTGTTTACTACTCCACCCAACAAGACACTTTCTTTAGCTGCAGAGTCATGAGACAAGACTAGCTGCTTTAATGCAGCGTTCTCTGGATTTCAGTGGTCAATTCCTGCATACCTCGCATGATGTCTTGAACCGCGGCTTCCATCTCTGTATTTGTATCGGTTTTAAGGCGTCTCAATCTGTCACAAGTCTCTCCCCTTTTCACCTGTTTCTCCTTGCTTGCGACTTTCGTGGATGCATTCTTTCACACGGTCCGGGATTTGTAAAGGCCCATGTGCAGCTCTTCGGATTCCAGCGTGAGGATGCAATCCTACGCCAAGCAGCGTTCAGATTTCCAGAACCGGGAACCAGGAAGCAATTGTATCCGAACTCGTGGACACGGAACGCCGTGACCCGAGCCCAGAAGAAGATCCAGGAAAAAGGCACGGTAGGGTAAGTTCAAGGAAGGGGATTAAAAAAGGAAAAGGATTCAAGGATTCGGAAAACAGGACTCGGAAGAAAACCCAGAGGGAACTCCGGCAGCACACATCTGAGTATGCTGAGCGGTAGCGTTGAGACGCGCAGAGCCGCGGGGGCATGACTGTTTTGTAGGAAGTTGAACGTAGCGCGTAAAGGGTGGTAAGCTGTGTTCCGCACCACACGGCCATGTTGGAAGGATCACGGAATTCAGTCCTTTATGTGTCAGGGACCACGATGTCCAGAATGGATGCAATCGTCACGGTTCATGACACATATTTACATCAGAGAGACATGCTGAAGTGGCGCTATTACACTTACTTGTTTGTGTAAACGGAAGTGAGACCTGACAGATACTGCTGAGGCAAGAACGTGAAGACTACCATTCCCATCTTTACTGGCCAGGGTGACTGTTGGCCATGTGCCCTTTGAACCACAGCCAGCCCCTATTTACATCAGAAAGACATGCTGAAGCCGGACGCCGCGCCTCCCCAGAATATGAAAGCTGCTGTTATTCAGTCATCATTTGTGTTTATGGAGGACGTGCCTGGTGAGGATGCACCACAGCAAGAAGGGGGGAGTGAACCGATTGCATCGGACAAAACATCCTGCACATCCAATCATTCTTATGACTTAAGGAAACCTCCTATTAAGCCCAAGCCATCTAAAAAATGGGTCAATGCATGAATTTTGTCATGCTTGACACAAATAAGATTACTAACCTCTTAAATAAATCATTAACTAATACCAAACTTGCCATGGCAGAGCAGGTGCCCTCTTCATTAGCCTGGTTGGGGACTAAATTAACTGAATCAATCATAACAGCATTAGAGGTGGACTTGGTCAATGATACCAACAGTAAACGTGATGTACCCGAGAGTGACATAGGTGTAGAGAAAAGGCTGCAAAATCAGCCTAAACATTCTATGATTGATGTAAGTGTAAGCATGTTACCTTGCAGGCAGGTGGAGATTGTGGTACACATGGACCCTGAAGATCTAAGGGAAAGACGTGTGTTATGGACTCCATCATTACTTCTGTAAAACCCAATGATTATTGATTCAGATTTGGAATTAGAATTTAACCCAAAGGCTTATCACTCTAGAGTATCATGTATTATTCCTGAAATCATTATCTGTGAGGAAATTGATTACTCCAAATAACTTAGCAATAGCTGTGCTGCTACACGCTGTACTGGAAAAACCTATCACTGACAGACGAACTACAGAGATGATTGCTTCCGTGGATCTGAGTGACTCTGTGTTACTTCAGTCCCCGGTGCTAATGCAGCAAGTGGGTGGAGATTTTGTGACAAAAAGATATCATATACAAGAAGAAATCTCTAAAGCAGAATATTGATTCCAGTCAAATCTCAAAATAATCTAAAGGGAAAATGAAGGGTCCAGAAATGAGGTTGAACTTGAGACTGCTAAGGAAGTTCTTGAATCCGATATAGAAGAACACTTATTAAGTGGAAATATCAAGATTTGTAAAGAAAGAAGTTTACAAAGAGAATGACTGGTCAAAACAAACGATTAAATCATTTGAAAATGCTGCAAGAAGCGGAGTTTCCTCAAGGGCCACTGGACAATGATAACATTCCAACAACTGGTGGCCTTAAAGTGACAGCAAAATGTAACAAAAATATCCACGACTACCTCTTACAATCTCCCCAGATGTCTGGCCAGCTGGGGATCCTGAAAGAAGAGCCACAAGAAGAGTATGTTGACTTTGAGGGAGGTTATCTCCTTTTCCAGACCAATTAATTGCTGGAAATTTCTCTGAGTGTTAGACCCAGTCTGACAATTAAGAAAGGATGCAATTCTAAAGACAATTCTAAACCTGCATCTATACTCAGGACCATATTTGACAACAAGGTAAATGCTGATGTAACATCTATGATGGATAATGATAAGATTCCAGTTGAGGAGTCTCAAACAATTAGATAGGCCACTTTGTCTTCTCAGTGGTAAGATCCTAACCCGGAATGCAAATTATTAATCCAAAGTCTGTTCTGTCCTGCTAGTGGTTGCATTGAATCGCAGTTCCATCTTAAACTTGTTCCATCACATTTATTCAATGGGAATGGTCAACTCGAGCAATATAATGCTGGTGGAACTCATTGAAGATGAACCACTGGCATGGGCTAGGGTCTACTTTTATTCAAACTCTGTGAGAGCAACCATTCTCTCATTCTCCCAGGAGTTCCTTAAGATGGGATATGAATGCATTACCATCAACTGCAAGAACACCAACATCAAAGGCCACAAACGTTGGGTCCTGGACCCTAAGAAGGTGACTTTCAATATAAAAGAAAGACTATAAAAGGAGAAGAGACTAGGAAAACATTTATCAACAATATGCACCATGATAAGCACCTGAGGGAACGCAAGGAGGACTTGACCTGGTTGGCTGTGGCTCTCCATCACACATACTACATAGAAGGCTTAGTACCATTCTTTTCTGGAATACGAGAGGACATGGCCACTATCTGGAGGAAGAAGGTTTATGCATTTAAATTAAGAAGCATGCAGTTGTGGCCTTGCAGGAAAAATGGACAGTTGATGAGCTTGTGTGTGATGGTCGCAATCAAATAGAAACCTGGGCAAGACATGGTAGGGTAGAAAGAATGAAGAGAGTCTAATGAATTTGAGATATGTTTGCAATTATGCCCTCCATTGCTCGTTGATTGGAGTCTACAAATAGCTCTTAGCTGATCCCCATATTTATTTTGGGTGACTTAAACAAGATGATTCCATATTCCCTAAATTATGAAATTGACATTGTCTTAGATATCCCAATTGCTCAATTGAGGCATAAGAGTAAAAGGTGGAATATGTTCCTTAAACGTAATGCATTCACTATGCTTAATGCACAAGAGATATTCCGGGGGTGGGGGGGTACACTAGGGTTACATATAAGATTGCATCTAGATTGGATTATGTATTCATTCATGCTTGTTATTTTACTTTGACACTTGACCTCAACATAGAATGCAGAGAGCAAAGTGATCATTGCCCCCTTATGGTCACCTGTTGTCCGCTGGAAAAGTCTATTTGGCCACCTAATTCAATTCATGTTGCTGGCCTACTAAGTATCTTCAACGGCAACAACATTAGATTGTGTGGATCAAAGCTTTATCAATGCATGTGAAGCTTTTATTGAGCATTGTAGTAATAGTAGGATAACGTCCCTTACCAACTCTCCCTGTGGTATTGTGTATTGTATACAACTTTGGCTAAATATGAATCACTCCGATTGAAAGTCAATGAGTTCACTTTTTTGTAATAAAGGTGATATTAATGTTACACTCCGTAGTGTTAATACGTAATAAGAAACACATACTTAGAAGGGAGTTACGTGCAGCAAATAATAATATGAGGGTATCGGGAATGGCTGCATGCCCGCAGAAATGAGTAAAAACTTGGATTTTGGAAAAACCTGATGGAGTTGATTGCAAAAAAAAGACGAGCACACCTTTTCGAAAGCACTTAAGTAGCATCCTGCTAATTCTAATTTAACCCAATCTGTGAGCATTATATTAAAAGAACCTTAGCGAAGATCGTCGAGGGAGGGATGGGCGGTGGGGCCCTGTGGAAATAACCAAAGATCGATCTACAAAAACATTCTGGGGGACTCATATAAAAAAGCGCAAGGACTCTAGAGCTCCTGGGCCAGATGGCACCTGCAAAACCCTCATGAAATATAGTCCTGAGAGGTGGGGCATGGCGTTGCACTGCTTGTTCCAGGAGATCGGTGAGTTTGGGAGGCTCCTGAGTACTTGGACAGAGTGCATCATGCTGCCAGGGTATAAGCCATGTCCCACTAATGAACCGTATAGTTATCGCATACTGACGATGCTGGATGCTCCAGCCTAAATTTTTGCCAGGGTGTTATTGGCTGAACTACAGAATTGGATAGAAGCCAAACAATAGTTGCCGTCAAGCAATTGGGTTTTTGTAAAAATTGCTGTCCTATAGACAATTCAATGGTGCTCGCAACAATAATAGAGAGCAAATGGAGTTTTCGCCAACAACCGCTGTATGTGGTATTGTGTATTTACACTCAACTCGCCATTTTCAAATAACTTCCAATAAAGGCGCAGGTACATAGATGATGTCATCATCACCTGAAAGGGAAACCAAGAACATCTGGAAGGTTTTTTACCTGAATTAGGGGGCGCAATAGCCATATACAGTTAACCCAGTCATCAAGTATACAGTAGAGATGCACGTTTTGGATCTCTCCATCAGACATGAAGCAGGGAAATTGAGCTGCAGCTTTGTATAAGAAGGCTATGGACAGAAATACGCTATTGCATTTTGATAGCTATCATCCGTTGTCTTTGAAGCAAAACCTCCCATATGGCCAGTACCTTCCAGTGAGACGTAACTGCACGACTGTTTATGACTTAAACAACATGCAGGATGTCTGGATGCCCAACTTAAAGCCAGGGGCTATCCGTGGAAATTACTATCTCAGTCCAAAAAAAGGGCAAGGTTCACTCTGCAGGAAGTGCTTCTCCAACCTAAGGAACGCTAAAAGGGTGAGGAGCGGATTACCTATGTTACCACCTATTGTCCTAGCACCTCCATGGTAAAGATTATTATCACAAAATGCTGTCAGTTAGTGAGACTAGCCCTGCCTCAAGAACCTATTCCCTGCATAGCATACACAAGATTAAAACATCGTAGAGAGTATTAAGTGCACTCTCAATTTTGTAAGACACTGGTAAAGAACACACATGTAATCCCAGACCGGTTGGTACAGGGGTATTTCCCATGTGGAACCTGTACAGTATGTCACTTTACCTGGAAAATGAAACTCATGCAAAAAGAGGGGATGTCTTGGCAACTGAGACAATTTATGAACTGCAAAACTCCAAATGCAATATATTGCATAGTGTGCCGCTGCGACAAAAGGTAGGTAGGGTAGACTAAGAGACCTGTCCTCAAGAGGATTGTGGAGCATAGGTCAAGGATCAGGTACCGGAAACAGGATGCCACACTAGTGGCCCACTATAGAGTATACCAGCATACAGTGGAGGATATATCCTGGTGGGTCCTAGATAGAGCATGGGGAGCTGGCGATCCGGCCAGCAGTTTCAATCATAAAGAACGCTGGTGTATATACAAGTTGCAGACACATATAGGAGGGCTGAAAGAAATGTTTACTTTTGAATAAGCTCTTATGACATCTGAGGACCTTCCTTAAACAGCCCAGGTACAGATAACGAGACTGTTCAGATAGAACTCCTCCAGGAGTATGAGAGGGCTGCACATAAGTCTGATTCTGCTTGGCGGGGTGAGTACTTTGTAATTTTTTTTATTTCCACCAAGGACATAGAGTAGGCTTGCTATAGATTGCCCGCCCCTTGAGCATAGAGTTTTAAGCAGAAGATAGCTTGTTTTTTAACAGCCAAGTGGTGTGGCCTCCATGCAAGGGGACTGTGAGATGCTTATCCCCATGACAATATATATGGAGTCCCGTTACTCCTGTTTTACAAATGTCCAGAACCACAGCGGTACAGCACCAGTTGCACCACCCAGTCTATGGAGATTGCTGCGTGAATGTGGTGGACAGTTGGACTCATGGACAATACATGCCCAACATGGAGGGTGATCCGGATCGCACATGAGTCCATGCTGCAGCGGTTTAGTGGCTGTACGCAGGCTGCTCTTCGAGCCTGATTTCATGTGAAAACCTCTGCATACGACAAACTGCGTAGGAAAACACTTGTATCAGAACGCTATAGGGAGCTTGGATGTGGAGAGGAGGTGAACCCCTGGTGGATTGCTAGTGGGGACACTGATTGTTCAGGACAATAACATATAAGTGTCTCAAGGTCCAAGTACACAGGTCTTTGAGATGTACTTATTAAATATTACTGCATCTCTCCAGTCTTATTATACACAATTGTGTATAATAATGCAATTATGTAGTAAGTGGGTTGTATTACCTACTTATCACAAGTTTCACTGTACGCAAAACTCTAATATGAAAACAGTTATCATTTCAATATTCAACATGGCAAGCTTATGAATATTGCACCTCCATCATGTATGCTGCACACAATGCCTATGTTTCTACATGAGTACCTTAGTATACTGGATTGAAGTTAATAATCTAATGCTATTTATATCAATGCATAGCTTAATGCACTGATTAGCACTTGATATTTATTCCAATAATCTTTGACACTTTTTTTTATTAACATTACGCTAGGAATCCCTTGTACAGACTTTTCATGAAAGGTAAATGCACATGTGATGTCATCAGTGATGTCATCAAAGACATTTGTGATGTCATCTTTGATGTCCTGGGTGTTAGTGTTAGCAGTGCACGGTGGCGGCGCGAGTTATGGTTGCTTATCTTACCATAACTGCCAAATTTCAGGGGTTTTTCGGTTTTACTTTGAACCATAACGTCCCTTTAACAAAGTTTTTTCACTGAATTTCATAGGTTTTTAGTAGAGCAACTTAACCATAACGTCCCTTTAACAAAGTTTTTTTTACTGAATTTCATAGGTTTTTAGTAGCGCAACTTAACCATAATATCCCTGACTTCATATACATGTAACATAGAACATACTAACCCCCTCATAGTGATTTTCATGTCCGCGGACTACCGCCATGTCCGCAGACACATCGAAAATCTGAGCGTGGTGAATGTAAATTTAAATAGTGTGCCCCATTTCCCCTTTGAAGTTGGCTCTGAAAAGAGCCGTTTTTTTTTTTTTACAGATGCTTGACAGACACCTGTTATTTTGTATTTTTTTTCTTGTTTTTTTTCTTACTTTACTCCTAAAATCTTTACATAACCTTCTCCAAAGCAACCCTTACATTCCAAAATAGAAAGGCATTTCCCGTAAAAGATAAAGAAATGCCATCTTATTTAAAATTAACAGAATTACTGGCATCAATATTCTCATTGTTACAGAAGAACATACCAGCTCTAAGCATGAAGGCACACATGCCTCGGTTGATGACACACCTAGCAATGTTTTGCTGAGGACAAAAAACTGAACTATTGTCCCATATTGCCCTAGGTAGTAATCCAGAAAAAATTACTTTTGCATTTGGAAGGATCTTCATTACGACTTGAACCAAGCGTTCCAAATCAGCCAACAAAGTAGGGGCACTGACGTTGCCCAAATGGAAAGCACCATAGTGCAAAACTACCACATGCGGACTGTTCATCGTGGCCATATCCTCACAAACTTGTACAATTCCCTGTACATTGCAATCAGGCACAGTGCTCCACACCACCTCCACTCCTTTCACATCAAAGTTCTTTGCAACATGCCTGCATTCAGCGTACTGCTGTAAACCATGCACAAACATATCTCCGAGCACCAACACCCTGACTTTCTCCACTTCTGCCATCTTCACCACACACAGTCTCTTTCAACACAAATCCACAACCTCGACATCTGATTGGCTGATCCGTACAGTCTTCTTTCCATGTTGGATTTCCTGGAAAAACCCGGATGTAGCACGCCCTGTCCACAAACAGCCGCGGTGTCTGCGGACGGCATCCACTTTACTCTCTGTGCCATTCCCTCATTGCATACTGCTAAGCAATCACACAATACGAATAACGTCCTCAGAACACCCCCATTTTGTGAATTTTCGAACATTTCAGGACAATTATCATTTCATTATTCAACATATTAACATTACAAATATTATACTTTCATCTTGTACTCTGCACACAATGCTATGTTTCTCCATTAGTAGCTCAGTATACTAGATAGAATCCCATAATACAATGCTATTTATATCAATGCATCGTTCAAAGCACTAATAACGGTATGATATTTATTGCAATATCCTTGACACTTTTTTTGCAACATTATAATAAAAATCCCTAGTACACAAATTCCATGAAAAGTACATACGCATGTGATGTTATCAGTGATTTCATCAATGACATTTGCGATGTCATCTTTGATGTCCTGGGTGTTAGTCTTAGCAGTGCACTGTGGTTGCGCGAGTTATTTTTCATAGCTTACCATAACTTGCCATTTTCAGGGGTCTTTCGGCTGTACTTAGAACCATAACGTCCCTTAAACAAACTTTTTTTAATATCAGGCAAACAATATACAAACATGGCGTGCAAAAACCAACTTCTCACAGATGGCTTTACACAGAATGTTGCAAAGTAAGAATTTATGCTCGTTCACAGTGAAGGTCAGCTCCTTCCATTTTTTTCTCGGGCCCCCGGAGAGGCTCACGAAGCGGACTATAAGGTTGTATTGTGTTTTGACCTTGACAGACAGAGATTGTGATGAAAGACTTCTCTTGAAGGAGTGTTGCTAAAATGTAAGAGAATATA
Organism: Ambystoma mexicanum; assembly: GCF_040938575.1. Taxonomy (NCBI): domain Eukaryota; kingdom Metazoa; phylum Chordata; class Amphibia; order Caudata; family Ambystomatidae; genus Ambystoma; species Ambystoma mexicanum. Next base: position 326,949,586 of record NC_090938.1, read on the forward strand.
AGGATGAAATTTATGAAACAAAACCACTTTTATATATTATATCACTATGCGAAAGATCGCTGGCACACGCTGAGTCGTATTTTGGGACTGCACCACTCGTAGACAATGGAAATTGCAATTGTACTGTAAGTAACCCTTTAGATTATTTTATACCAAATATAATTACAATAGCGTAGCATTAAAGACCGCTCAAGTGGAACTTGTTCGTTGAAAGTGGCATAATGTTTTCTACCGTGCACTATGACCGCTGAATTGATCCCCTGTTGTTTAGAGGGCTCTGAAAAAGGCAGACGACACAGGGTGGGTTAATATAAATAATTTAACCGTTCTATAGGCGGTCAAGTGCTCTACTCGCTGTGCCACTTCAGTGTAGCCTGTCAAGTGGCACAGCGAGTACAACGCTCGCTTTGACATCCGTGCACAGCTTGCTAACGCAAGTTTGAATCCCGGCAAGACCAAACTCAGCCTTTCATCCTTCCGTGGTCGATAAATGAGCACCACACACCGTGGTTAATAATAAGCACCGCTTAGATACCTCACGGTTCTTAGCGCTATATGAATGGGAAAATATTATTATTTTATTATTAACATACTCCGTTGCACTATCTTCGATAGCAAATAGTTTCACGCCCTAATAAATAAAATGATGATTTTTAATGAAGGTCGGCTGGTGAGACTAATTTATGTTTTTTAAAACAGGTATGTGGTCCCATTTTGCCTATGTCACCATTCACAGACTCCAGCGGATGGGGTCTTCAACTGCCAGGTGCAGGTCCAAATATGCAACTTCATGACCCTCACCATTTTATGGGACAATCGCCAGGACCAATATGCCCTTACGCAGTACTAGCGGCTACAAACAACATACCAACCAATCGGATGGTCTAATGGCTCGTTTTTGAAGCAACCTTCTGATTATCAGAGCGACCATTTACTGCTTTTATCATAAACCAACAGCCTATCTACCGCAAAGGAACAACGCCTGGCTCCAAATAAACTTTTGCTGATCGACACTAGAGACAATAGCAAATCGCTGAATATTCACTAAACATTTCATGTGAAATAAATGTACTTTACCAAATGTACAATCCTGCTGTTTACTTTTAAACCACCGTTTCATATTCCGAATTGTGGCGCACTGAGTTGTAAGCTGATCTAACACCCTCTGTACCGCAAAGGAACATCGCGTGCCTCAACATGAACTTTTGCGGATCGTCAACAAAGACAAATGTAAATTGCTGAATATTCTCTAAACATTTGATGTCAAATAAATGTACTTTACAAAATTTACAATCTTGCTGTTTGCTTTTAAATCACTGTTTCATATTCCGAATTGTGGCGCGCTGTGTTGTGACATAATATGTGTTGTCTTTCGGGTTCTGTTTAAAGTCACTTAGGACTGGAGAGGACTGGGCGCGTTTGATGACGCACCCTGTAACGTCACGGAGAGAGGCGGGGAATATGAATGCTTTGATAATATCAGGATTAGGGGTGGGAGTTATGATTTAGTGTCGCAAAAGCAAGTCAGCCAGGTCAATAGCGCCAGTCATAGGATTATCACATAATGTCGGCGCACACCAGCCGGATTTATCGTTTCTTTAGTGGACAAAAAGTTGGTTGACGCCCATAGGAAATTGTTCTATTAGCGGACAAAAGGTGTGGTCTTAAAACACTTTCACCCTGACAACGAACAATACAAACAACGTTCTCAGAACACCCCCATTTTGTGTAATTGCAACCATTTCGGGACACCGCGAGTGTTCTTAGAACACATTCAACTAGACAGATTACAATACGGAGAGCGTCCTGAGGACACCCCCAGTTTGTGTATTTACGAACAATTAAGTACACCGCGAGTGTTCACAGCTCATTTTTATCTTCCTTGCGAACATAAATGACACATACTCCGTCCTCTAAACACCCCACCATTTAGTTTATTTACAAAATGTCAGAACAGCCGTGTTCTCCGCGGACAAATCGAACGCAACAAAAATGTCTAGCACATATAAAAACAAAACATTGAACCTATCTCATACTCCCCGACCCTCCCCAAACACTCTTACACACCAACACAGGGCACTAAATACATTTTTTTATCCACATTTCACCGTGCTGTACGCGGTCGACTTGTAACTTCGCTCCCCCTGGACGAATCCTCACCAACTTTTGCAAAAAAGTATTTGGCCCACTCTGAATTTTTTTGCAAAGTTTGGTGAGGTTTGGTCCGGGGGGCAAAGTTATAGGGGGGTCCCAAAACTTTTTTTTTTCCCCATAGACATAATGTGAAAAAACTTTGCTCACGCCTACAGCCCAACCGCTGGAGGGATTTACACCAAATTTGCAGCAGGAGCGGCGGTTTGGTCCCAAAAGCGTGATTTTTTTATTTGGTGTAAATCCGTCCAGTAGTTTTTTAAAAAAAGACAAAAATGTAAGTGAAAAAAATTAGGGATATCTGTGTCCGCTTTGCGGACACACTTCCCTGTTCGCTCCGCGGACAGGACAGGCATTGGGCAAGCGACTTGCATGATGTCCGCAGACATCTGACGTGCTCTCCCATTGGCTGCAGTAAAGCGTGCAGTGCATCTTATTTTGAGAAGCCCGCCATCTTAGATCATTGTTCGTATATTGGCATCTGTGGCAAGCTCTGTGGTGACTTCAGACTTCACAAGTGATTATCACAAGAAACAAGCGAAAATTCTGATGTGATAAGATCAGAGGACAGCAGGGCCTCATATGGGGCTGTTTGAGGTTCATGTGGATTACATTTCCTGAACGTCCCAGGCTGCTGCAGACTAGCAGGAGACACGCCATCGGTACACAGTGGCCTGCGGAGGACTGAGGAGAGGATATCCCGTTCCCCACACCCCCGCTCATTACCCGTGTCTCCCTCCTGTATCCCCCACCCCGCTAATTACCCGTGTCTCCCTCTTGTACCCCCACCCCCGCTCATGCCTGTGTCTCTCTCTTGTTTCCCCCACCCCCCGCTCATTACCCGTGTCTCCCTCCCCTATTCCCCACCCCCCGCTCATGCCCCGTGTCTCCCTCGTGTTCCCCCCCACTCCTCGCTCATGCCCTGTGTCTCCCTCCTGTACCCTCCCGCACCCTGCTCATGCCCCGTGTCTCCCCTGTTCCCCCCACCCCCCCGGTCATGCCCCGTGTCTCCCTTGTGTTCCCCCCACCCCCCGCTCATGGCCCGTGTCTGCCCTGTTACCCCCCACCCCCCGCTCATGCCCCGTGTCTCCCTCCTGTTTCCACCCACCTCCTCTCATGCCCCGTGTCTCCTTCCTGTTGCCCCCCACCCCCGCTCATGCCCTGTGTCTCTCTCCTGTTGCCCCCCACCCACCGCTCATGCCCCGTGTACCCCTGTTCCCCCACCCCTCGTTCAAGCCCTGTGTCTCCCTCCTGTTCCCCCCACCTCCCCCTCATGCCCTGTGTCTCCTTCCTGTTGCCCCCACCCCCGCTCATGCCCCGTTTATCTCTCCTGTTACCCCACACCCCCGCTCATGCCCCGTGTCTCCCTCGTGTTCCCCCCACCCCCCGCTCATGCCCCGTGTCTCCCTGCTGTTGCCCTCCACCCCCCGGTCATGCCCCGTTTCTCCCTCCTGTTGGCCCCCACTCCCCGCTCATGCCCTGTGTCTCTCTCCTGTTACTGCCCAACCCCCTCTCATGCCCCGTGTCTCCCTCGTGTTCCTCCCACCCCCGCTTATGCCCCGTGTCTCCCTGCTGTTGCCCCCACCCCCGGTCATGCCCTGTGTCTCCCTCCTGTTGCCCCCACCCCCCGCTCATGCCCCGTGTCTCCCTGCTGTTGCCCCCAACCCCGCTCATGCCCCGTGTCTCCCTGCTGTTGCCCTCCACCCCCCGCTCATGCCCCGTGTCTCCCTCGTGTTCCCCTCACCCCCCGCTCATGCCCCGTGTCTCCCTGCTGTTGCCCCCCACTCCCTACTCATGCCCCGTGTCTCCCTGCTGTTGCCCCCACCCCCTGCTCATGCCCCGTGTCTCTCTCCTGTTGCCCGCCACCCCCCGGTCATGCCCCGTGTCTCCCTGCTGTTGCCCCCCACCCCCGCTCATTCCCCATGTCTCCCTGCTGTTGCCTCCCACCCCCCGCTCATGCCCCGTGTCACTCTCCTGTTGCGCCCACCCCCGCTCATGCCCCGTATCTCCCTCGTGTTCCCCCCACCCCCCGCTCATGCCCCGTGTCTCCCTGCTGTTACTCCCCACCCCCTCTCATGCCCTGTGTCTCTCTCCTGTTACCCCCACCCCCCTCTCATGCCCGTGTCTCTCTCCTGCTATCCCCCAACCCCTGCTCATGCCCCGTGTCTCTCTCCTGCTATCCCCCAACCCCCGCTCATGCCCCGTGTCTCCCTGCAGTTGCCCCCACCCCCTGATCATGCCCTGTGTCTCCCTGCTGTTGACCCCATCCCCCGCTCATGCCCCATGTCTCTCCTGTTTCCCCCCACCCCCGCTCATGCCCCGTGTCTCCCTGCTGTTGCCCCCACCCCCGCTCATGCCCCGTGTCTCTATCCTGTTATCCCCCACCCCGCTCATGCCCCGTGTCTCCCTCGTGTTCCCCCACCCCCCGTTCATGCCCTGTGTCTCTCTCCTGTTACCCCCACCCCCGGCTCATGCCCCGTGTCTTCCTGCTATTGCCCCTCACCACCCGCTCATGCCCCGTGTCTCTCTGCTGTTGCCCCCCATCCCCCACTCATGCCCTGTGTCTCTCTCCTGTTACCCCCCACCCCCTGCTCATGCCCCGTGTCTCTCTCCTGTTACGTCCCTCCCCCCGCTCATGTCCCGTGTCTCCCTGCTGTTGCCCCTCACCCCCCGCTCATGCCCCGTGTTTCCCTGAGGTTGCCCCCCACCCCCTGCTCATGCCCCGTTTCTCTCTCCTGTTACACCCCACCCCCGCTCATGCTTCGTGTCTCTCTCCTGTTGCCCCCCACCCCCGCTCATGCCCCGTGTCTATCTCCTCTTACCCCCCACCCCCGCTCATGCCCCGTTTCTCTCTCCTGTTGCCCCAACCCCCCGTTCATGCCACGTGTCTCTCTCCTGTTACCCCCCACCCCCTCTCATGCCCCGTGTCTCTCTCCTGTTGCCCCCACCCCCAGTCATGTCCTGTGTCTCCCTGCTGTTGCCCCCCAACCCCCGCTCATGCCCCGTGTCTCTCTCCTGTTATCCCCCACCACCGCTCATGCCCTGTGTCTCCCTGCAGTTGCCCCCACCCCCTGATCATGCCCTGTGTCTCCCTGCTGTTGCCCCCCACCCCCTGCTCATGCCCTGTGTCTCTCTCCTGTTGCCCTCAACCGCCGGTCATGCCCCGTGTCTCCCTGCTGTTGCCCCACACCCCCTGGTCATGCCCTGTGTCTCCCTGCTGTTGCCCCCACCCGCCGCTCATGCCCCGTGTCTCTCCTGTTTCCCCCCACCCCCCGCTCATGCCCCGTGTCTCCCTGCTGTTGCCCCCACCCCCGCTCATGCCCCGTGTCTCTATCCTGTTATCCCCATCCCCCACCATCGCTCATGGCCCGTGTCTCCCTCGTGTTCCCCCACACCCCGCTCATGCCCTGTGTCTCTCTCTTGTTGCCCCCACCCCCCGCTCATGCACCATGTCTTCCTGCTGTTGCCTGTCACCCCCCGCTCATGCCCCATGACTCCCTGCTGTTGCCCCCCATCCCCCGCTCATGCCCTGTGTCTCTCTCCTGTTACGTCCCTCCCCCCGCTCATGTCCCGTGTCTCCCTGCTGTTGCCCCTCACCCCCTGCTCATGCCCCGTGTTTCCCTGAGGTTGCCCCCCACCCGCTGCTCATGCCCCGTTTCTCTCTCCTGTTACACCCCACCCCCGCTCATGCTTCGTGTCTCTCTCCTGTTGCCCCCCACCCCCGCTCATGCCCCGTGTCTATCTCCTGTTACCCCCCACCCCCGCTCATGCCCCGTGTCTCTCTCCTGTTGCCCCAACCCCCCGTTCATGCCACGTGTCTCTCTCCTGTTACCCCCCACCCCCTCTCATGCCCTGTGTCTCTCTCCTGTTGCCCCCACCCCCAGTCATGTCCCGTGTCTCCCTGCTGTTGCCCCCCAACCCCCGCTCATGCCCCGTGTCTCTCTCCTGTTATCCCCCACCCCCCGCTCATGCCCCGTGTCTCCCTGCAGTTGCCCCCACCCCCTGATCATGCCCTGTGTCTCCCTGCTGTTGCTCCCCACCCCCCGCTCATGCCCTGTGTCTCTCTCCTGTTGCCCCAACCCCCGGTCATGTCCCGTGTCTCCCTGCTGTTGCCCCCCACCCCCTGGTCATGCCCTTTGTCTCCCTGCTATTGCCCCCACCCGCCGCTCATGCCCCGTGTCCCTCCTGTTTCCCCCCACACCCCGCTCATGCCCCGTGTCTCCCTGCTGTTGCCCCCACCCCCGCTCATGCCCCGTGTCTCTATCCTGTTATCCCCCACCATCGCTCATGCCCCGTGTCTCCCTCGTGTTCCCCCACCCCCCGCTCATGCCCTGTGTCTCTCTCCTGTTGCCCCCACCCCCGCTCATGCCCCGTGTCTTCCTGCTGTTGCCCGTCACCCCCCGCTCATGCCCCATGACTCCCTGCTGTTGCCCTCCACCCCCCGGTCATGCCCCGTATCTCCCTCCTGTTGGCCCCCACTCCCTGCTCATGCCCCGTGTTTCTCTCCTGTTACCCCCACCCCCTCTCATGTCCTGTGTCTCCCTCCTGTTACCGCCCAACCCCCTCTCATGCCCCGTGTCTCCCTCGTGTTCCTCCCACCCCCGCTCATGCCCCGTGTCTCCCTGCTGTTGCCCCCACCCCCCGGTCATGCCCTGTGTCTCCCTCCTGTAGCCCCCACCCCCAACTCATGCCCCGTGTCTCCCGCCTGTTGCCCCCCACCACCCGCTCATGCCCCGTGTCTCCCTGCTGTTGCCCCCCAACCCCGCTCATGCCCCGTGTCTCCCTGGTGTTGCCCTCCACCCCCCGCTCATGCCCCGTGTCTCCCTCGTGTTCCCCCCACCCCCCGCTCATGCCCCGTGTCTCCCTGCTGTTGCCCCCCACTCCATACTCATGCCCCGTGTCTCCCTGCTGTTGCCCCCCACCCCCTGCTCATGCCCCGTGTCTCTCTCCTGTTGCCCCCCACTCCCCGGTCATGCCCCGTGTCTCCCTGCTGTTGCCCCCCACCCCCCGCTCATTCCCCGTGTCTCCCTGCTGTTGCCTCCCACCCCCCGCTCATGCCCCGTGTCTCTCTCCTGGTTTCCCCACCCCCGCTCATTCCCCGTATCTCCCTCGTGTTCCCCCCACCCCCGCTCATGCCCCGTGTCTCCCTGCTGTTGCCCCCCCACCCTCCGCTCAGGCCCCGTGTCTCCCTGCTGTTGCCCCCCAGCCCCCGCTCATGCCCCGTGTCTCTCTCCTGTTACTCCCCACCCCCCTCTCATGCCCTGTGTCTCTCTCCTGTTACCCCCACCCCCCTCTCATGCCCCGTGTCTCTCTCCTGTTGCCCCCACCCCCAGTCATGTCCCGTGTCCCCCTGCTGTTGCCACCCAACCCCCGCTCATGCCCCGTGTCTCTCTCCTGCTATCCTCCAACCCCCGCTCATGCCCCGTGTCTCCCTGCAGTTGCCCCCACCCCCTGATCATGCCCTGTGTCTCCCTGCTGTTGCCCCCACCCCCTGCTCATGCCCCGTGTCTCTCACCTGTTGCCCCCAACCCCCGGTCATGCCCCGTGTCTCCCTGCAGTTGCCCCCCACCCCCTGGTCATGCCCTGTGTCTCCCTGCTATTGCCCCCACCCGCCGCTCATGCCCCGTGTCCCTCCTGTTTCCCCCCACACCCCGCTCATGCCCCGTGTCTCCCTGCTGTTGCCCCCACCCCCGCTCATGCCCCGTGTCTCTATCCTGTTATCCCCCACCATCGCTCATGCCCCGTATCTCCCTCGTGTTCCCCCACCCCCCGCTCATGCCCTGTGTCTCTCTCCTGTTGCCCTCACCCCCCGCTCATGCCCCGTGTCTTCCTGCTGTTGCCCGTCACCCCCCGCTCATGCCCCATGACTCCCTGCTGTTGCCCTCCACCCCCCGGTCATGCCCCGTGTCTCCCTCCTGTTGGCCCCCACTCCCTGCTCCTGCCCTGTGTCTCTCTCCTGTTACCCCCACCCCCTCTCATGTCCTGTGTCTCCCTCGTGTTCCCCCCACCCCCCTCTCATGCCCCGTGTCTCCCTGCTGTTGCCCTCCACCCCCCGGTCATGCCCCGTGTCTCCCTCCTGTTGGCCCCCACTCCCCGCTCATGCCCTGTGTCTCTCTCCTGTTACCGCCCAACCCCCTCTCATGCCCCGTGTCTCCCTCGTGTTCCTCCCACCCCCGCTCATGCCCCGTGTCTCCCTGCTGTTGCCCCCACCCCCCGGTCATGCCCTGTGTCTCCCTCCTGTAGCCCCCACCCCCTGCTCATGCCCCGTGTCTCCCGCCTGTTGCCCCCAACCACCCGCTCATGCCCCGTGTCTCCCTGCTGTTGCCCCCCAACCCCGCCCATGCCCCGTGTCTCCCTGCTGTTGCCCTCCACCCCCCGCTCATGCCCCGTGTCTCCCTCGTGTTCCCCCCACCCCCTGCTCATGCCCCGTGTCTCCCTGCTGTTGCCCCCCACTCCCTACTCATGCCCCGTGTCTCCCTGCTGTTGCCCCCCACCCCCTGCTCATGCCCCGTGTCTCTCTCCTGTTGCCCCCCACTCCCCGGTCATGCCCCGTGTCTCCCTGCTGTTGCCCCCCACCCCCCGCTCATTCCCCGTGTCTCCCTGCTGTTGCCTCCCACCCCCCGCTCATGCCCCGTGTCTCTCTCCTGGTTCCCCACCCCCGCTCATTCCCCGTATCTCCCTCGTGTTCCCCCCACCCCCGCTCATGCCCCGTGTCTCCCTGCTGTTGCCCCCCACCCTCCGCTCAGGCCCCGTGTCTCCCTGCTGTTGCCCCCCACCCCCCGCTCATGCCCCGTGTCTCTCTCCTGTTACTCCCCACCCCCCTCTCATGCCCTGTGTCTCTCTCCTGTTACCCCCACCCCCCTCTAATGCCCCGTGTCTCTCTCCTGTTGCCCCCACCCCCAGTCATGTCCCGTGTCCCCCTGCTGTTGCCACCCAACCCCCGCTCATGCCCTGTGTCTCTCTCCTGCTATCCCCCAACTCCCGCTCATGCCCCTTGTCTCCCTGCAGTTGCCCCCACCCTCTGATCATGCCCTGTGTCTCCCTGCTGTTGCCCCCAACCCCTGCTCATGCCCCGTGTCTCTCCTGTTTCCCCCCAACCCCAGTCATGTCCTGTGTCTCCCTGCTGTTGCCCCCCAACCCCCGCTCATGCCCCGTGTCTCTCTCCTGTTATCCCCCACCCCCGCTCATGCCCTGTGTCTCCCTGCAGTTGCCCCCACCCCCTGTTCATGCCCTGTGTCTCCATGCTGTTGCCCCCCACCCCCCGCTCATGCCCTGTGTCTCTCTCCTGTTGCCCCCAACCGCCGGTCATGCCCCGTGTCTCCCTGCTGTTGCCCCCCACCCCCTGGTCATGCCCTGTGTCTCCCTGCTGTTGCCCCCACCCGCCGCTCATGCCCCGTGTCTCTCCTGTTTCCCCCCACCCCCCGCTCATGCCCCGTGTCTCCCTGCTGTTGCCCCCAACCCTGCTCATGCCCCGTGTCTCTATCCTGTTATCCCCATCCCCCACCATCGCTCATGCCCCGTGTCTCCCTCGTGTTCCCCCACCCCCCGCTCATGCCCTGTGTCTCTCTCCTGTTGCCCCCAACCCCCGCTCATGCCCCATGTCTTCCTGCTGTTGCCCGTCACCCCCCGCTCATGCCCCATGACTCCCTGCTGTTGCCCCCCATCCCCCGCTCATGCCCTGTGTCTCTCTCCTGTTACGTCCCTCCCCCCGCTCATGTCCCGTGTCTCCCTGCTGTTGCCCCTCACCCCCCGCTCATGCCCCGTGTTTCCCTGAGGTTGCCCCCCACCCCCTGCTCATGCGCCGTTTCTCTCTCCTGTTACACCCCACCCCCCGCTGATGCTTCGTGTCTCTCTCCTGTTGCCCCCCACACCCAGTCTCATGCCCCGTGTCTATCTCCTGTTACCCCCCACCCCCGCTCATGCCCCGTGTCTCTCTCCTGTTGCCCCAACCCCCCGTTCATGCCACGTGTCTCTCTCCTGTTACCCCCCACCCCCTCTCATGCCCCGTGTCTCTCTCCTGTTGCCCCCACCCCCAGTCATGTCCAGTGTCTCCCTGCTGTTGCCCCCCAACCCCCGCTCATGCCCCGTGTCTCTCTCCTGTTATCCCCCACCCCCCGCTCATGCCCCGTGTCTCCCTGCAGTTGCCCCCACCCCCTGATCATGCCCTGTGTCTCCCTGCTGTTGCTCCCCACCCCCCACTCATGCCCTGTGTCTCTCTCCTGTTGCCCCCAACCCCCGGTCATGCCCCGTGTCTCCCTGCTGTTGCCCCCCACCCCCAGGTCATGCCCTGTGTCTCCCTGCTATTGCCCCCACCCGCCGCTCATGCCCCGTGTCCCTCCTGTTTCCCCCCACACCCCGCTCATGCCCCGTGTCTCCCTGCTGTTGCCCCCACCCCCGCTCATGCCCCGTGTCTCTATCCTGTTATCCCCCACCATCGCTCATGCCCCGTGTCTCCCTCGTGTTCCCCCACCCCCCGCTCATGTCCTGTGTCTCTCTCCTGTTGCCCCCACCCCCCGCTCATGCCCCGTGTCTTCCTGCTGTTGCCCGTCACCCCCGCTCATGCCCCATGACTCCCTGCTGTTGCCCTCCACCCCCCGGTCATGCCCCGTGTCTCCCTCCTGTTGGCCCCCACTCCCTGCTCATGCCCCGTGTCTCTCTCCTGTTACCCCCACCCCCTCTCATGTCCTGTGTCTCCCTCGTGTTCCCCCACCCCCCTCTCATGCCCCGTGTCTCCCTGCTGTTGCCCTCCACCCCCCGGTCAAGCCCCGTGTCTCCCTCCTGTTGGCCCCCACTCCCCGCTCATGCCCTGTGTTTCTCTCCTGTTACCGCCCAACCCCCTCTCATGCCCCGTGTCTCCCTCGTGTTCCTCCCACCCCCGCTCATGCCCCGTGTCTCCCTGCTGTTGCCCCCACCCCCGGTCATGCCCTGTGTCTCCCTCCTGTAGCCCCCACCCCCCGCTCATGCCCCGTGTCTCCCGCCTGTTGCCCCCCACCACCCGCTCATGCCCCGTGTCTCCCTGCTGTTGCCCCCCAACCCTGCTCATGCCCCGTGTCTCCCTGCTGTTGCCCTCCACCCCCCGCTCATGCCCTGTGTCTCCCTCGTGTTCCCCCCACCCCCCGCTCATACCCCGTGTCTCCCTGCTGTTGCCCCCCACTCCCTACTCATGCCCCGTGTCTCCCTGCTGTTGCCCACCACCCCCTGCTCATGCCCCGTGTCTCTCTCCTGTTGCCCCCCACTCCCCGGTCATGCCCCGTGTCTCCCTGCTGTTGCCCCCCAGCCCCCGCTCATGCCCCGTGTCTCTCTCCTGTTACTCCCCACCCCCCTCTCATGCCCTGTGTCTCTCTCCTGTTACCCCCACCCCCCTCTCATGCCCCGTGTCTCTCTCCTGTTGCCCCCACCCCCAGTCATGTCCCGTGTCCCCCTGCTGTTGCCACCCAACACCCGCTCATGCCCCGTGTCTCTCTCCTGCTATCCCCCAACCCCCGCTCATGCCCCGTGTCTCGCTGCAGTTGCACCCACCCCCTGATCATGCCCTGTGTCTCCCTGCTGTTGCCCCCACCCCCTGCTCATGCCCCGTGTCTCTCTCCTGTTGCCCCCAACCCCCGGTCATGCCCCGTGTCTCCCTGCTGTTGCCCCCCACACCCTGGTCATGCCCTGTGTCTCCCTGCTATTGCCCCCACCCGCCGCTCATGCCCCGTGTCCCTCCTGTTTCCCCCCACACCCCGCTCATGCCCCGTGTCTCCCTGCTGTTGCCCCCACCCCTGCTCATGCCCCGTGTCTCTATCCTGTTATCCCCCACCATCGCTCATGCCCCGTGTCTCCCTCGTGTTCCCCCACCCCCCGCTCATGCCCTGTGTCTCTCTCATGTTGCCCCCACCCCCCGCTCATGCCCCGTGTCTTCCTGCTGTTGCTCGTCACCCCCCGCTCATGCCCCATGACTCCCTGCTGTTGCCCTCCACCCCCCGTTCATGCCACGTGTCTCTCTCCTGTTACCCCCCACCCCCTCTCATGCCCCGTGTCTCTCTCCTGTTGCCCCCACCCCCAGTCATGTCCCGTGTCTCCCTGCTGTTGCCCCCCAACCCCCGCTCATGCCCCGTGTCTCTCTCCTGTTATCCCCCACCCCCCGCTCATGTCCAATGTCTCCCTGCAGTTGCCCCCACCCCCTGATCATGCCCTGTGTCTCCCTGCTGTTGCTCCCCAACCCCCGCTCATGCCCTGTGTCTCTCTCCTGTTGCCCCCAAACCCCGGTCATGCCCCGTGTCTCCCTGCTGTTGCCCCCCACCCCCTGGTCATGCCCTGTGTCTCCCTGCTATTGCCCCCACCCGCCGCTCATGCCCCGTGTCCCTCCTGTTTCCCCCCACACCCCGCTCATGCCCCGTGTCTCCCTGCTGTTGCCCCCACCCCCGCTCATGCCCCGTGTCTCTATCCTGTTATCCCCCACCATCGCTCATGCCCCGTGTCTCCCTCGTGTTCCCCCACCCCCCGCTCATGCCCTGTGTCTCTCTCCTGTTGCCCCCACCCCCGCTCATGCCCCGTGTCTTCCTGCTGTTGCCCGTCACCCCCGCTCATGCCCCATGACTCCCTGCTGTTGCCCTCCACCCCCCGGTCATGCCCCGTGTCTCCCTCCTGTTGGCCCCCACTCCCTGCTCATGCCCCGTGTCTCTCTCCTGTTACCCCCACCCCCTCTCATGTCCTGTGTCTCCCTCCTGTTACCGCCCAACCCCCTCTCATGCCCCGTGTCTCCCTCGTGTTCCTCCCACCCCTGCTCATGCCCCGTGTCTCCCTGCTGTTGCCCCCACCCCCCGGTCATGCCCTGTGTCTCCCTCCTGTAGCCCCCACCCCCAACTCATGCCCTGTGTCTCCCGCCTGTTGCCCCCCACCACCCGCTCATGCCCCGTGTCTCCCTGCTGTTGCCCCCCAACCCCGCTCATGCCCCGTGTCTCCCTGCTGTTGCCCTCACCCCCCGCTCATGCCCCGTGTCTCCCTCGTGTTCCCCCCACCCCCCGCTCATGCCCCGTGTCTCCCTGCTGTTGCCCCCCACTCCCTACTCATGCCCCGTGTCTCCCTGCTGTTGCCCCCCACCCCCTGCTCATGCCCTGTGTCTCTCTCCTGTTGCCCCCCACTCCCTGGTCATGCCCCGTGTCTCCCTGCTGTTGCCCCCCACCCCCCGCTCATTCCCCGTGTCTCCCTGCTGTTGCCTCCCACCCCCCGCTCATGCCCCGTGTCTCTCTCCTGGTTTCCCCACCCCCGCTCATTCCCCGTATCTCCCTCGTGTTCCCCCCACCCCCGCTCATGCCCCGTGTCTCCCTGCTGTTGCCCCCCACCCTCCGCTCAGGCCCCGTGTCTCCCTGCTGTTGCCCCCCAGCCCCCGCTCATGCCCCGTGTCTCTCTCCTGTTACTCCCCACCCCCCTCTCATGCCCTGTGTCTCTCTCCTGTTACCCCCACCCCCCTCTCATGCCCCGTGTCTCTCTCCTGTTGCCCCCACCCCCAGTCATGTCCCGTGTCCCCCTGCTGTTGCCACCCAACCCCCGCTCATGCCCCGTGTCTCCCTGCAGTTGCCCCCACCCCCTGATCATGCCCTGTGTCTCCCTGCTGTTGCCCCCACCCCCTGCTCATGCCCCGTGTCTCTCTCCTGTTGCCCCCAACCCCCGGTCATGCCCCGTGTCTCCCTGCAGTTGCCCCCCACCCCCTGGTCATGCCCTGTGTCTCCCTGCTATTGCCCCCACCCGCCGCTCATGCCCCGTGTCCCTCCTGTTTCCCCCCACACCCCGCTCATGCCCCGTGTCTCCCTGCTGTTGCCCCCACCCCCGCTCATGCCCTGTGTCTCTATCCTGTTATCCCCCACCATCGCTCATGCCCCGTATCTCCCTCGTGTTCCCCCACCCCCCGCTCATGCCCTGTGTCTCTCTCCTGTTGCCCTCACCCCCTGCTCATGCCCCGTGTCTTCCTGCTGTTGCCCGTCACCCCCCGCTCATGCCCCATGACTCCCTGCTGTTGCCCTCCACCCCCCGGTCATGGCCCGTGTCTCCCTCCTGTTGGCCCCCACTCCCTGCTCCTGCCCTGTGTCTCTCTCCTGTTACCCCCACCCCCTCTCATGTCCTGTGTCTCCCTCGTGTTCCCCCCACCCCCCTCTCATGCCCCGTGTCTCCCTGCTGTTGCCCTCCACCCCCCGGTCATGCCCCGTGTCTCCCTCCTGTTGGCCCCCACTCCCCGCTCATGCCCTGTGTCTCTCTCCTGTTACCGCCCAACCCCCTCTCATGCCCCGTGCCGTGTCTCCCTCGTGTTCCTCCCACCCCCGCTCATGCCCCGTGTCTCCCTGCTGTTGCCCCCACCCCCCGGTCATGCCCTGTGTCTCCCTCCTGTAGCCCCCACCCCCTGCTCATGCCCCGTGTCTCCCACCTGTTGCCCCCCACCACCCGCTCATGCCCCGTGTCTCCCTGCTGTTGCCCCCAACCCCGCTCATGCCCCGTGTCTCCCTGCTGTTGCCCTCCACCCCCCGCTCATGCCCCGTGTCTCCCTCGTGTTCCCCCCACCCCCTGCTCATGCCCCGTGTCTCCCGCCTGTTGCCCCCCACCACCCGCTCATGCCCCGTGTCTCCCTGCTGTTGCCCCCCACTCCCTACTCATGCCCCGTGTCTCCCTGCTGTTGCCCCCACCCCCTGCTCATGCCCCGTGTCTCTCTCCTGTTGCCCCCCACTCCCCGGTCATGCCCCGTGTCTCCCTGCTGTTGCCCCCCACCCCCCGCTCATTCCCCGTGTCTCCCTGCTGTTGCCTCCCACCCCCCGCTCATGCCCCGTGTCTCTCTCCTGGTTTCCCCACCCCCGCTCATTCCCCGTATCTCCCTTGTGTTCCCCCCACCCCCGCTCATGCCCCGTGTCTCCCTGCTGTTGCCCCCCACCCTCCGCTCAGGCCCCGTGTCTCCCTGCTGTTGCCCCCCACACCCCGCTCATGCCCCGTGTCTCTCTCCTGTTACTCCCCACCCCCCTCTCATGCCCTGTGTCTCTCTCCTGTTACCCCCACCCCCCTCTCATGCCCCGTGTCTCTCTCCTGTTGCCCCCACCCCCAGTCATGTCCCGTGTCCCCCTGCTGTTGCCACCCAACCCCCGCTCATGCCCTGTGTCTCTCTCCTGCTATCCCCCAACTCCCGCTCATGCCCCTTGTCTCCCTGCAGTTGCCCCCACCCTCTGATCATGCCCTGTGTCTCCTTGCTGTTGCCCCCACCCCCTGCTCATGCCCCGTGTCTCTCCTGTTTCCCCCCAACCCCAGTCATGTCCTGTGTCTCCCTGCTGTTGCCCCCCAACCGCTGCTCATGCCCCGTGTCTCTCTCCTGTTACCCCCCACCCCCGCTCATGCCCTGTGTCTCCCTGCAGTTGCCCCCACCCCCTGTTCATGCCCTGTGTCTCCCTGCTGTTGCCCCCCACCCCCCGCTCATGCCCTGTGTCTCTCTCCTGTTGCCCCCAACCGCCGGTCATGCCCCGTGTCTCCCTGCTGTTGCCCCCCACCCCCTGGTCATGCCCTGTGTCTCCCTGCTGTTGCCCCCACCCGCCGCTCATGCCCCGTGTCTCTCCTGTTTCCCCCCACCCCCCGCTCATGCCCCGTGTCTCCCTGCTGTTGCCCCCAACCCCGCTCATGCCCCGTGTCTCTATCCTGTTATCCCCATCCCCCACCATCGCTCATGCCCCGTGTCTCCCTCGTGTTCCCCCACCCCCCGCTCATGCCCTGTGTCTCTCTCCTGTTGCCCCCACCCCCCGCTCATGCCCCATGTCTTCCTGCTGTTGCCCGTCACCCCCCGCTCATGCCCCATGACGCCCTGCTGTTGCCCCCCATCCCCCGCTCATGCCCTGTGTCTCTCTCCTGTTACGTCCCACCCCCCGCTCATGTCCCGTGTCTCCCTGCTGTTGCCCCTCACCCCCCGCTCATGCCCCGTGTTTCCCTGAGGTTGCCCCCCACCCCCTGCTCATGCGCCGTTTCTCTCTCCTGTTACACCCCACCCCCCGCTCATGCTTCGTGTCTCTCTCCTGTTGCCCCCCACCCCCGCTCATGCCCCGTGTCTATCTCCTGTTACCCCCCACCCCCGCTCATGCCCCGTGTCTCTCTCCTGTTGCCCCAACCCCCCGTTCATGCCACGTGTCTCTCTCCTGTTACCCCACACCCCCTCTCATGCCCCGTGTCTCTCTCCTGTTGCCCCCACCCCCAGTCATGTCCCGTGTCTCCCTGCTGTTGCCCCCCAACCCCCGCTCATGCCCCGTGTCTCTCTCTTGTTATCCCCCACCCCCCGCTCATGCCCCGTGTCTCCCTGCAGTTGCCCCCACCCCCTGATCATGCCCTGTGTCTCCCTGCTGTTGCTCCCCACCCCCCACTCATGCCCTGTGTCTCTCTCCTGTTGCCCCCAACCCCCGGTCATGCCCCGTGTCTCCCTGCTGTTGCCCCCCACCCCCAGGTCATGCCCTGTGTCTCCCTGCTATTGCCCCCACCCGCCGCTCATGCCCCGTGTCCCTCCTGTTTCCCCCCACACCCCGCTCATGCCCCGTGTCTCCCTGCTGTTGCCCCCACCCCCGCTCATGCCCCGTGTCTCTATCCTGTTATCCCCCACCATCGCTCATGCCCCGTGTCTCCCTCGTGTTCCCCCACCCCCCGCTCATGTCCTGTTTCTCTCTCCTGTTGCCCCCACCCCCCGCTCATGCCCCGTGTCTTCCTGCTGTTGCCCGTCACCCCCGCTCATGCCCCATGACTCCCTGCTGTTGCCCTCCACCCCCCTGTCATGCCCCGTGTCTCCCTCCTGTTGGCCCCCACTCCCTGCTCATGCCCCGTGTCTCTCTCCTGTTACCCCCACCCCCTCTCATGTCCTGTGTCTCCCTCGTGTTCCCCCCACCCCCCTCTCATGCCCCGTGTCTCCCTGCTGTTGCCCTCCACCCCCCGGTCATGACCCGTGTCTCCCTCCTGTTGGCCCCCACTCCCCGCTCATGCCCTGTGTTTCTCTCCTGTTACCGCCCAACCCCCTCTCATGTCCCGTGTCTCCCTCGTGTTCCTCCCACCCCCGGTCATGCCCCGTGTCTCCCTGCTGTTGCCCCCACCCCTGGCCATGCCCTGTGTCTCCCTCCTGTAGCCCCCACCCCCCGCTCATGCCCCGTGTCTCCCGCCTGTTGCCCCCCACCACCCGCTCATGCCCCGTGTCTCCCTGCTGTTGCCCCCAACCCTGCTCATGCCCCGTGTCTCCCTGCTGTTGCCCTCCACCCCCCGCTCATGCCCCGTGTCTCCCTCGTGTTCCCCCCACCCCCCGCTCATGCCCCGTGTCTCCCTGCTGTTGCCCCCCACTCCCTACTCATGCCCCGTGTCTCCCTGCTGTTGCCCCCCACCCCCTGCTCATGCCCCGTGTCTCTCTCCTGTTGCCCCCCACTCCCCGGTCATGCCCCGTGTCTCCCTGCTGTTGCCCCCCACCCCCCGCTCATTCCCCGTGTCTCCCTGCTGTTGCCTCCCACCCCCCGCTCATGCCCCGTGTCTCTCTCCTGGTTTCCCCACCCCCGCTCATTCCCCGTATCTCCCTCGTGTTCCCCCCACCCCCGCTCATGCCCCGTGTCTCCCTGCTGTTGCCACCCACCCTCCGCTCAGGCCCCGTGTCTCCCTGCTGTTGCCCCCCAGCCCCCGCTCATGCCCCGTGTCTCTCTCCTGTTACTCCCCACCCCCCTCTCATGCCCTGTGTCTCTCTCCTGTTACCCCCACCCCCCTCTCATGCCCCGTGTCTCTCTCCTGTTGCCCCCACCCCCAGTCATGTCCCGTGTCCCCCTGCTGTTGCCACCCAACACCCGCTCATGCCCCTTGTCTCTCTCCTGCTATCCCCCACCCCCTGATCATGCCCTGTGTCTCCCTGCTGTTGCCCCCACCCCCTGCTCATGCCCCGTGTCTCTCTCCTGTTGCCCCCAACCCCCGGTCATGCCCCGTGTCTCCCTGCTGTTGCCCCCCACACCCTGGTCATGCCCTGTGTCTCCCTGCTATTGCCCCCACCCGCCGCTCATGCCCCGTGTCCCTCCTGTTTCCCCCCACACCCCGCTCATGCCCCGTGTCTCCCTGCTGTTGCCCCCACCCCTGCTCATGCCCCGTGTCTCTATCCTGTTATCCCCCACCATCGCTCATGCCCCGTGTCTCCCTCGTGTTCCCCCACCCCCCTCTCATGCCCTGTGTCTCTCTCCTGTTGCCCCCACCCACCGCTCATGCCCCGTGTCTTCCTGCTGTTGCCCGTCACCCCCCGCTCATGCCACATGACTCCCTGCTGTTGCCCTCCACCCCCGTTCATGCCACGTGTCTCTCTCCTGTTACCCCCCACCCCCTCTCATGCCCCGTGTCTCTCTCCTGTTGCCCCCACCCCCAGTCATGTCCCGTGTCTCCCTGCTGTTGCCCCCCAACCCCCGCTCATGCCCTGTGTCTCTCTCCTGTTATCCCCCACCCCCCGCTCATGTCCAATGTCTCCCTGCAGTTGCCCCCACCCCCTGATCATGCCCTGTGTCTCCCTGCTGTTGCTCCCCACCCCCCGCTCATGCCTGTGTCTCTCTCCTGTTGCCCCCAACCCCCTCTCATGCCCCGTGTCTCTCTCCTGTTACCCCCACCCCCTCTCATGTCCTGTGTCTCCCTCCTGTTACCGCCCAACCCCCTCTCATGCCCCGTGTCTCCCTCGTGTTCCTCCCACCCCCGCTCATGCCCCGTGTCTCCCTGCTGTTGCCCCCACCCCCCAGTCATGCCCTGTGTTTCCCTCCTGTAGCCCCTACCCCCGCTCATGCCCCGTGTCTCCCGCCTGTTGCCCCCCACCACCCGCTCATGCCCCGTGTCTCCCTGCTGTTGCCCCCCAACCCCGCTCATGCCCCGTGTCTCCCTGCTGTTGCCCTCCACCCCCCGCTCATGCCCCGTGTCTCCCTTGTGTTCCCCCCACCCCCCGCTCATGCCCCGTGTCTCCCTGCTGTTGCCCCCCACTCCCTACTCATGCCCCGTGTCTCCCTGCTGTTGCCCCCCACCCCCTGCTCATGCCCCGTGTCTCTCTCCTGTTGCCCCCCACTCCCCGGTCATGCCCCGTGTCTCCCTGCTGTTGCCCCCCACCCCCCGCTCATTCCCCGTGTCTCCCTGCTGTTGGCTCCCACCCCCCGCTCATGCCCCGTGTCTCTCTCCTGGTTTCCCCACCCCCGCTCATTCCCCGTATCTCCCTCGTGTTCCCCCCACCCCCGCTCATGCCCCGTGTCTCCCTGCTGTTGCCCCCCACCCTCCGCTCAGGCCCCGTGTCTCCCTGCTGTTGCCCCCCAGCCCCCGCTCATGCCCCGTGTCTCTCTCCTGTTACTCCCCACCCCCCTCTCATGCCCTGTGTCTCTCTCCTGTTACCCCCACCCCCCTCTCATGCCCCGTGTCTCTCTGCAGTTGCCCCCACCCCCTGATCATGCCCCGTGTCTCTCTGCAGTTGCCCCCACCCCCAGTCATGTCCCGTGTCCCCCTGCTGTTGCCACCCAACCCCCGCTCATGCCCCGTGTCTCTCTCCTGCTATCCTCCAACCCCTGCTCATGCCCCGTGTCTCCCTGCAGTTGCCCCCACCCCCTGATCATGCCCTGTGTCTCCCTGCTGTTGCCCCCACCCCCTGCTCATGCCCCGTGTCTCTCTCCTGTTGCCCCCAACCCCCGGTCATGCCCCGTGTCTCCCTGCTGTTGCCCCCCACCCCCTGGTCATGCCCTGTGTCTCCCTGCTATTGCCCCCACCCGCCGCTCATGCCCCGTGTCCCTCCTGTTTCCCCCCACACCCCGCTCATGCCCCGTGTCTCCCTGCTGTTGCCCCCACCCCCGCTCATGCCCCGTGTCTCTATCCTGTTATCCCCCACCATCGCTCATGCCCCGTATCTCCCTCGTGTTCCCCCACCCATGCCCTGTGTCTCTCTCCTGTTGCCCTCACCCCCCGCTCATGCCCCGTGTCTTCCTGCTGTTGCCCGTCACCCCCCGCTCATGCCCCATGACTCCCTGCTGTTGCCCTCCACCCCCCGGTCATGCCCCGTGTCTACCTCCTGTTGGCCCCCACTCCCTGCTCCTGCCCTGTGTCTCTCTCCTGTTACCCCCACCCCCTCTCATGTCCTGTGTCTCCCTTGTGTTCCCCCCACCCCCCTCTCATGCCCCGTGTCTCCCTGCTGTTGCCCTCCACCCCCCGGTCATGCCCCGTGTCTCCCTCCTGTTGGCCCCCACTCCCCGCTCATGCCCTGTGTCTCTCTCCTGTTACCGCCCAACCCCCTCTCATGCCCCGTGTCTCCCTCGTGTTCCTCCCACCCCCGCTCATGCCCCGTGTCTCCCTGCTGTTGCCCCCACCCCCCGGTCATGCCCTGTGTCTCCCTCCTGTAGCCCCCACCCCCCGCTCATGCCCCGTGTCTCCCGCCTGTTGCCCCCCACCACCCGCTCATGCCCCGTGTCTCCCTGCTGTTGCCCCCCAACCCCGCTCATGCCCCGTGTCTCCCTGCTGTTGCCCTCCACCCCCCGCTCATGCCCCGTGTCTCCCTCGTGTTCCCCCCACCCCCTGCTCATGCCCCGTGTCTCCCTGATGTTGCCCCCCACTCCCTACTCATGCCCCGTGTCTCCCTGCTGTTGCCCCCCACCCCCTGCTCATGCCCCGTGTCTCTCTCCTGTTGCCCCCCACTTCCCGGTCATGCCCCGTGTCTCCCTGCTGTTGCCCCCCACCCCCCGCTCATTCCCCATGTCTCCCTGCTGTTGCCTCCCACCCCCCGCTCATGCCCCGTGTCTCTCTCCTGGTTTCCCCACCCCCGCTCATTCCCCGTATCTCCCTCGTGTTCCCCCCACCCCCGCTCATGCCCCGTGTCTCCCTGCTGTTGCCCCCCACCCTCCGCTCAGGCCCCGTGTCTCCCTGCTGTTGCCCCCCACCCCCCGCTCATGCCCCGTGTCTCTCTCCTGTTACTCCCCACCCCCCTCTCATGCCCTGTGTCTCTCTCCTGTTACCCCCACCCCCCTCTCATGCCCCGTGTCTCTCTCCTGTTGCCCCCACCCCCAGTCATGTCCCGTGTCCCCCTGCTGTTGCCACCCAACCCCCGCTCATGCCCAGTGTCTCTCTCCTGCTATCCCCCAACCCCCGCTCATGCCCCGTGTCTCCCTGCAGTTGCCCCCACCCTCTGATCATGCCCTGTGTCTCCCTGCTGTTGCCCCCACCCCCTGCTCATGCCCGTGTCTCTCCTGTTTCCCCCCAACTCCAGTCATGTCCTGTGTCTCCCTGCTGTTGCCCCCCAACCCCCGCTCATGCCCCGTGTCTCTCTCCTGTTATCCCCCACCCCCCGCTCATGCCCTGTGACTCCCTGCAGTTGCCCCCACCCCCTGATCATGCCCTGTGTCTCCCTGCTGTTGCCCCCCACCCCCCGCTCATGCCCTGTGTCTCTCTCCTGTTGCCCCCAACCGCCGGTCATGCCCCGTGTCTCCCTGATGTTGCCCCCCACCCCCTTGTCATGCCCTGTGTCTCCCTGCTGTTGCCCCCACCCGCCGCTCATGCCCCGTGTCTCTCCTGTTTCCCCCCACCCCCCGCTCATGCCCCGTGTCTCCCTGCTGTTGCCCCCACCCCCGCTCATGCCCCGTGTCTCTATCCTGTTATCCCCATCCCCCACCATCGCTCATGCCCCGTGTCTCCCTCGTGTTCCCCCACCCCCCGCTCATGCCCTGTGTCTCTCTCCTGTTGCCCCCACCCCCCGCTCATGCCCCATGTCTTCCTGCTGTTGCCCGTCACCCCCCGCTCATGCCCCATGACTCCCTGCTGTTGCCCCCCATCCCCCGCTCATGCCCTGTGTCTCTCTCCTGTTACGTCCCTCCCCCCGCTCAAGTCCCGTGTCTCCCTGCTGTTGCCCCTCACCCCCCGCTCATGCCCCGTGTTTCCCTGAGGTTGCCCCCCACCCCCTGCTCATGCGCCGTTTCTCTCTCCTGTTACACCCCACCCCCCGCTCATGCTTCGTGTCTCTCTCCTGTTGCCCCCCACCCCCGCTCATGCCCCGTGTCTATCTCCTGTTACCCCCCACCCCCGCTCATGCCCCGTGTCTCTCTCCTGTTGCCCCAACCCCCGTTCATGCCACGTGTCTCTCTCCTGTTACCCCCCACCCCCTCTCATGCCCCGTGTCTCTTTCCTGTTGCCCCCACCCCCAGTCATGTCCCGTGTCTCCCTGCTGTTGCCCCCCAACCCCCGCTCATGCCCCGTGTCTCTCTCCTGTTATCCCCCATCCCCCGCTCATGCCCCGTGTCTCCCTGCTGTTGCTCCCCACCCCCCGCTCATGCCCTGTGTCTCTCTCCTGTTGCCCCCAACCCCCGGTCATGCCCCGTGTCTCCCTGCTGTTGCCCCCTACCCCCTGGTCATGCCCTGTCTCTCCCTGCAATTGCCCCCACCCGCCGCTCATGCCCCGTGTCCCTCCTGTTTCCCCCCACACCCCGCTCATGCCCCGTGTCTCCCTGCTGTTGCCCCCAACCCTGCTCATGCCCCGTGTCTCTATCCTGTTATCCCCCACCATCGCTCATGCCCCGTGTCTCCCTCGTGTTCCCCCACCCCCCGCTCATGCCCTGTGTCTGTCTCCTGTTGCCCCCACCCCCGGTCATGCCCCGTGTCTTCCTGCTGTTGCCCGTCACCCCCCGCTCATGCCCCATGACTCCCTGCTGTTGCCCTCCACCCCCCGGTCATGCCCGGTGTCTCCCTCCTGTTGGCCCCCACTCCCTGCTCATGCCCCGTGTCTCTCTCCTGTTACCCCCACCCCCTCTCATGTCCTGTGTCTCCCTCGTGTTCCCCCCACCCCCCTCTCATGCCCCGTGTCTCCCTGCTGTTGCCCTCCACCCCCCAGTCATGCCCCGTGTCTCCCTCCTGTTGGCCCCCACTCCCCGGTCATGCCCCGTGTCTCCCTGCTGTTGCCCCCCACCCCCTGGTCATGCCCTGTGTCTCCCTGCAATTGCCCCCACCCGCCGCTCATGCCCCGTGTCCCTCCTGTTTCCCTCCACACCCCGCTCATGCCCCGTGTCTCCCTGCTGTTGCCCCCAACCCCGCTCATGCCCCGTGTCTCTATCCTGTTATCCCCCACCATCGCTCATGCCCCGTGTCTCCCTCGTGTTCCCCCACCCCCCGCTCATGCCCTGTGTCTGTCTCCTGTTGCTCCCACCCCCCGCTCATGCCCCGTGTCTTCCTGCTGTTGCCCGTCACCCCCCGCTCATGCCCCATGACTCCCTGCTGTTGCCCTCCACCCCCCGGTCATGCCCGGTGTCTCCCTCCTGTTGGCCCCCACTCCCTGCTCATGCCCCGTGTCTCTCTCCTGTTACCCCCACCCCCTCTCATGTCCTGTGTCTCCCTCGTGTTCCCCCCACCCCCCTCTCATGCCCCGTGTCTCCCTGCTGTTGCCCTCCACCCCCCGGTCATGCCCCGTGTCTCCCTCCTGTTGGCCCCCACTCCCCGCTCATGCCCTGTGTTTCTCTCCTGTTACCGCCCAACCCCCTCTCATGCCCCGTGTCTCCCTCGTGTTCCTCCCACCCCCGCTCATGCCCCGTGTCTCCCTGCTGTTGCCCCCACCACCCGGTCATGCCCTGTGTCTCCCTCCTGTAGCCCCCACCCCCCACTCATGCACCGTGTCTCCCGCCTGTTGCCCCCACCACCCGCTCATGCCCCGTGTCTCCCTGCTGTTGCCCCCCAACCCTGCTCATGCCCCGTGTCTCCCTGCTGTTGCCCTCCACCCCCCGCTCATGCCCCGTGTCTCCCTCGTGTTCCCCCCACCCCCCGCTCATGCCCCGTGTCTCCCTGCTGTTGCCCCCCACTCCCTACTCATGCCCCGTGTCTCCCTGCTGTTGCCCCCCACCCCCTGCTCATGCCCCGTGTCTCTCTCCTGTTGCCCCCCACTCCCCGGTCATGCCCCGTGTCTCCCTGCTGTTGCCCCCCACCCCCCGCTCATTCCCCGTGTCTCCCTGCTGTTGCCTCCCACCCCCCGCTCATGCCCCGTGTCTCTCTCCTGGTTTCCCCACCCCCGCTCATTCCCCGTATCTCCCTCGTGTTCCCCCCACCCCCGCTCATGCCCCGTGTCTCCCTGCTGTTGCCCCCCACCCTCCGCTCAGGCCCCGTGTCTCCCTGCTGTTGCCCCCCAGCCCCCGCTCATGCCCCGTGTCTCTCTCCTGTTACTCCCCACCCCCCTCTCATGCCCTGTGTCTCTCTCCTGTTACCCCCACCCCCTCTCATGCCCCGTGTCTCTCTCCTGTTGCCCCCACCCCCAGTCATGTCCCGTGTCCCCCTGCTGTTGCCACCCAACCCCCGCTCATGCCCCGTGGCTCTCTCCTGCTATCCCCCAACCCCCGCTCATGCCCCGTGTCTCCCTGCAGTTGCCCCCACCCCCTGATTATGCCCCGTGTCTCCCTGCTGTTGCCCCCACCCCCTGCTCATGCCCCGTGTCTCTCTCCTGTTGCCCCCAACCCCCGGTCATGCCCCGTGTCTCCCTGCTGCTGCCCCCCACCCCCTGGTCATGCCCTGTGTCTCCCTGCTATTGCCCCCACCCGCCGCTTATGCCCCGTGTCCCTCCTGTTTCCCCCCACACCCCGCTCATGCCCCGTGTCTCCCTGCTGTTGCCCCCACCCCTGCTCATGCCCCGTGTCTCTATCCTGTTATCCCCCACCATCGCTCATGCCCCGTGTCTCCCTCGTGTTCCCCCACCCCCCGCTCATGCCCTGTGTCTCTCTCCTGTTGCCCCCACCCCCCGCTCATGCCCCATGACTCCCTGCTGTTGCCCTCCACCCCCCGGTCATGCCCCGTGTCTCCCTCCTGTTGGCCCCCACTCCCTGCTCCTGCCCCGTGTCTCTCTCCTGTTACCCCCACCCCCTCTCATGTCCTGTGTCTCCCTCGTGTTCCCCCCACCCCCCTCTCATGCCCCGTGTCTCCCTGCTGTTGCCCTCCACCCCCCGGTCATGCCCCGTGTCTCCCTCCTGTTGGCCCCCACTCCCCGCTCATGCCCTGTGTCTCTCTCCTGTTACCGCCCAACCCCCTCTCATGCCCTGTGTCTCCCTCGTGTTCCTCCCACCCCCGCTCATGCCCCGTGTCTCCCTGCTGTTGCCCCCACCCCCCGGTCATGCCCTGTGTCTCCCTCCTGTAGCCCCCACCCCCCGCTCATGCCCCGTGTCTCCCGCCTGTTGCCCCCCACCACCCGCTCATGCCCCGTGTCTCCCTGCTGTTGCCCCCCAACCCCGCTCATGCCCCATGTCTCCCTGCTGTTGCCCTCCATCCCCCGCTCATGCCCCGTGTCTCCCTCGTGTTCCCCCCACCCCCCGCTCATGCCCCGTGTCTCCCTGCTGTTGCCCCCCACTTCCTACTCATGCCCCGTGTCTCCCTGCTGTTGCCCCCCACCCCCTGCTCATGCCCCGTGTCTCTCTCCTGTTGCCCCCCACTCCCCGGTCATGCCCCGTGTCTCACTGCTGTTGCCCCCCACCCCTGGCTCATTCCCCGTGTCTCCCTGCTGTTGCCTCCCACCCCCCGCTCATGCCCCGTGTCTCTCTCCTGGTTTCCCCACCCCCGCTCATTCCCCGTATCTCCCTCGTGTTCCCCCCACCCCCGCTCATGCCCCGTGTCTCCCTGCTGTTGCCCCCCACCCTCCGCTCAGGCCCCGTGTCTCCCTGCTGTTGCCCCCCACCCCCCGCTCATGCCCCGTGTCTCTCTCCTGTTACTCCCCACCCCCCTCTCATGCCCTGTGTCTCTCTCCTGTTACCCCCACCCCCCTCTCATGCCCCGTGTCTCTCTCCTGTTGCCCCCACCCCCAGTCATGTCCCGTGTCCCCCTGCTGTTGCCACCCAACCCCCGCTCATGCCCCGTGTCTCTCTCCTGCTATCCCCCAACCCCTGCACATGCCCCGTGTCTCCCTGCAGTTGCCCCCACCCTCTGATCATGCCCTGTGTCTCCCTGCTGTTGCCCCCACCCCTGCTCATGCCCGTGTCTCTCCTGTTTCCCCCCACCCCCCGCTCATGCCCCGTGTCTCCCTGCTGTTGCCCCCACCCCCGCTCATGCCGCGTGTCTCTATCCTGTTATCCCCCACCCCCGCTCATGCCCCGTGTCTCCCTCGTGTTCCCCCACCCCCGTTCATGCCCTGTGTCTCTCTCCTGTTACCCCCACCCCCGCTCATGCCCTGTGTCTTCCTGCTATTGCCCCTCACCCCCCGCTCATGCCCCGTGTCTCCCTGCTGTTGCCCCCCATTCCCCACTCATGCCCTGTGTCTCTCTCCTGTTACCCCCACCCCTGCTCATGCCCCGTGTCTCTCTCCTGTTACATCCCTCCCCCCGCTCATGTCCCGTGTCTCCCTGCTGTTGTCCCTCACCCCCGCTCATGCCCCGTGTTTCCCTGAGGTTGCCCCCACCCCCTGCTCATGCCCCGTTTCTCTCTCCGGTTACACCCCACCCCCTGCTCATGCTTCGTGTCTCTCTCCTGTTGCCCCCCACCCCCGCTCATGCCCCGTGTCTATCTCCTGTTACCCCCCACCCCCGCTCATGCCCTGTGTCTCTCTCCTGTTGCCCCAACCCCCCGTTCATGCCACGTGTCTCTCTCCTGTTACCCCCACCCCCTCTCATGCCCCGTGTCTCTCTCCTGTTGCCCCCACCCCCAGTCATGTCCCGTGTCTCCCTGCTGTTGCCCCCCAACCCCCGCTCATGCCCCGTGTCTCTCTCCTGTTATCCCCCACCCCCCGCTCATGCCGTGTGTCTCCCTGCAGTTGCCCCCACACCCTGATCATGCCCTGTGTCTCCCTGCTGTTGCCCCCCACCCCTGTTCATGCCCTGTGTCTCTCTCCTGTTGCCCCCAACCCCCCCGGTCATGCCCCGTGTCTCCCTGCTGTTGCCCCCCACCCCCTGGTCATGCCCTCTGTCTCCCTGCTGTTGCCCCCACCCGCCGCTCATGCCCCGTGTCCTCTCCTGTTTCCCCCCACCCCCCCGCTCATGCCCCGTGTCTCCCTGCTGTTGCCCCCACCCCCGCTCATGCCCTGTGTCTCTATCCTGTTATCCCCCACCATCGCTCATGCCCCGTGTCTCCCTCGTGTTCCCCCACCCCCCGCTCATGCCCTGTGTCTCTCTCCTGTTGCCCCCACCCCCTCTCATGCCCCGTGTCTCTCTCCTGTTGCCCCCACCCCCAGTCATGTCCCGTGTCTCCCTGCTGTTGCCCCCCAACCCCTGCTCATGCCCCGTGTCTCTCTCCTGTTATCCCCCACCCCCCGCTCATGCTGTGTGTCTCCCTGCAGTTGCCCCCACCCCCTGATCATGCCCTGTGTCTCCCTGCTGTTGCCCCCACCCCTGTTCATGCCTGTGTCTCTCTCCTGTTGCCCCCAACCCCCGGTCATGCCCCGTGTCTCCCTGCTGTTGCCCCCCACCCCCTGGTCATGCCCTGTGTCTCCCTGCTGTTGCTCCCACCCGCCGCTCATGCCCCGTGTCTCTCCTGTTTCCCCCACCCCCCGGTCATGCCCCGTGTCTCCCTGCTGTTGCCCCCACCCCCGCTCATGCCCCGTGTCTCTATCTGTTATCCCCCACCATCGCTCATGCCCCGTGTCTCCCTCGTGTTCCCCCACCCCCTGCTCATGCCCTGTGTCTCTCTCCTGTTGCCCCCACCCCCCGCTTATGCCCCATGTCTTCCTGCTGTTGCCCGTCACCCATCGCTCATGCCCCATGACTCCCTGCTGTTGCCCCCCATCCCCCGCTCATGCCCTGTGTCTCTCTCCTGTTACCCCCACCCCCTGCTCATGCCCCGTGTCTCTCTCCTGTTACGTCCCTCCCCCTGCTCATGTCCCGTGTCTCCTGCTGTTGCCCCTCACCCCCCGCTCATGTCCCATGTTTCCCTGAGGTTGCCCCCCACCCCCTGCTCATGCCCCGTTTCTCGCTCCTGTTACACCCCACCCCCCGCTCATGCTTCGTGTCTCTCTCATGTTGCCCCCATCCCCCGCTCATGCCCCGTGTCTATCTCCTGTTACCCCCAACCCCCCGTTCATGCCACGTGTCTCTCTCCTGTTACCCCCCACCCCCTCTCATGCCCCGTGTCTCTCTCCTGTTGCCCCACCCCCAGTCATGTCCCGTGTCTCCCTGCTGTTGCCCCCCAAACCCCGCTCATGCCCCGTGTCTCTCTCCTGTTATCCCCCACCCCCTGCTCATGCCCCATGTCTCCCTGCAGGTCCCCCACCCCCTGATCATGCCCTGTGTCTCCCTGCTGTTGCCCCCCACCCCCTGCTCATGCCCTGTGTCTCTCTCCTGTTGCCCCCAACCCCTGGTCATGCCCCGTGTCTTCCTGCTATTGCCCCTCACCCCCCGCTCATGCCCCGTGTCTCCCTGCTGTTGCCCCCCATTCCCCACTCATGCCCTGTGTCTCTCTCCTGTTACCCCCCCCCCTGCTCATGCCCCCGTGTCTCTCTCCTGTTACATCCCTCCCCCCGCTCATGTCCCGTGTCTCCCTGCTGTTGTCCCTCACCCCCGCTCATGCCCCGTGTTTCCCTGAGGTTGCCCCCCACCCCCTGCTCATGCCCCGTTTCTCTCTCCGGTTACACCCCCACCCCCTGCTCATGCTTCGTGTCTCTCTCCTGTTGCGCCCCACCCCCGCTCATGCCCCGTGTCTATCTCCTGTTACCCCCCACCCCCGCTCATGCCCTGTGTCTCTCTCCTGTTGCCCCAACCCCCGTTCATGCCACGTGTCTCTCTCCTGTTACCCCCACCCCCTCTCATGCCCCGTGTCTCTCTCCTGTTGCCCCCACCCCCAGTCATGTCCCGTGTCTCCCTGCTGTTGCCCCCCAACCCCCGCTCATGCCCCGTGTCTCTCTCCTGTTATCCCCCACCCCCCGCTCATGCTGTGTGTCTCCCTGCAGTTGCCCCCACCCCCTGATCATGCCCTGTGTCTCCCTGCTGTTGCCCCCCACCCCTGTTCATGCCCTGTGTCTCTCTCCTGTTGCCCCCAACCCCCGGTCATGCCCCGTGTCTCCCTGCTGTTGCCCCCCACCCCCTGGTCATGCCCTGTGTCTCCCTGCTGTTGCCCCCACCCGCCGCTCATGCCCCGTGTCTCTCCTGTTTCCCCCCACCCCCGGTCATGCCCCGTGTCTCCCTGCTGTTGCCCCCACCCCCGCTCATGCCCCGTGTCTCTATCCTGTTATCCCCCACCATCACTCATGCCCCGTGTCTCCCTCGTGTTCCCCCACCCCCCGCTCATGCCCTGTGTCTCTCTCCTGTTGCCCCCACCCCCCGCTTATGCCCCATGTCTTCCTGCTGTTGCCCGTCACCCATCGCTCATGCCCCATGACTCCCTGCTGTTGCCCCCCATCCCCCGCTCATGCCCTGTGTCTCTCTCCTGTTACGTCCCTCCCCCTGCTCATGTCCCGTGTCTCCCTGCTGTTGCCCCTCACCCCCCGCTCATGTCCCATGTTTCCCTGAGGTTGCCCCCCACCCCCTGCTCATGCCCCGTTTCTCGCTCCTGTTACACCCCACCCCCCGCTCATGCTTCGTGTCTCTCTCATGTTGCCCCCATCCCCCGCTCATGCCCCGTGTCTATCTCCTGTTACCCCCCACCCCTGCTCATGCCCCGTGTCTCTCTCCTGTTGCCCCAACCCCCCGTTCATGCCACGTGTCTCTCTCCTGTTACCCCCCACCCCCTCTCATGCCCCGTGTCTCTCTCCTGTTGCCCCCACCCCCAGTCATGTCCCGTGTCTCCCTGCTGTTGCCCCCCAAACCCCGCTCATGCCCCGTGTCTCTCTCCTGTTATCCCCCACCCCCTGCTCATGCCCCATGTCTCCCTGCAGTTGCCCCCACCCCCTGATTATGCCCTGTGTCTCCCTGCTGTTGCCCCCCACCCCCTGCTCATGCCCTGTGTCTCTCTCCTGTTGCCCCCAAACCCCTGGTAATGCCCCGTGTCTCTCTCCTGTTACATCCCTCCCCCCGCTCATGTCCCGTGTCTCCCTGCTGTTGTCCCTCACCCCCGCTCATGCCCCGTGTTTCCCTGAGGTTGCCCCCCACCCCCTGCTCATGCCCCGTTTCTCTCTCCGGTTACACCCCACCCCCTGCTCATGCTTCGTGTCTCTCTCCTGTTGCCCCCCACCCCCGCTCATGCCCCGTGTCTATCTCCTGTTACCCCCCACCCCCGCTCATACCCTGTGTCTCTCTCCTGTTGCCCCAACCCCCCGTTCATGCCACGTGTCTCTCTCCTGTTACCCCCACCCCCTCTCATGCCCCGTGTCTCTCTCCTGTTGCCCCCACCCCCAGTCATGTCCCGTGTCTCCCTGCTGTTGCCCCCCAACCCCCGCTCATGCCCCGTGTCTCTCTCCTGTTATCCCCCACCCCCCGCTCATGCTGTGTGTCTCCCTGCAGTTGCCCCCACCCCCTGATCATGCCCTGTGTCTCCCTGCTGTTGCCCCCCACCCCTGTTCATGCCCTGTGTCTCTCTCCTGTTGCCCCCAACCCCCGGTCATGCCCCGTGTCTCCCTGCTGTTGCCCCCCACCCCCTGGTCATGCCCTGTGTCTCCCTGCTGTTGCCCCCACCCGCCGCTCATGCCCCGTGTCTCTCCTGTTTCCCCCCACCCCCCGGTCATGCCCCGTGTCTCCCTGCTGTTGCCCCCACCCCCGCTCATGCCCCGTGTCTCTATCCTGTTATCCCCCACCATCGCTCATGCCCCGTGTCTCCCTCGTGTTCCCCCACCCCCCGCTCATGCCCTGTGTCTCTCTCCTGTTGCCCCCACCCCCCGCTTATGCCCCATGTCTTCCTGCTGTTGCCCGTCACCCATCGCTCATGCCCCATGACTCCCTGCTGTTGCCCCCATCTCCCGCTCATGCCCTGTGTCTCTCTCCTGTTACCCCCACCCCCTGCTCATGCCCCGTGTCTCTCTCCTGTTACGTCCCTCCCCCTGCTCATGTCCCGTGTCTCCCTGCTGTTGCCCCTCACCCCCCGCTCATGTCCCATGTTTCCCTGAGGTTGCCCCCCACCCCCTGCTCATGCCCCGTTTCTCGCTCCTGTTACACCCCACCCCCCGCTCATGCTTCGTGTCCCTCTCATGTTGCCCCCATCCCCCGCTCATGCCCTGTGTCTATCTCCTGTTACCCCCCACCCCTGCTCATGCCCCGTGTCTCTCTCCTGTTGCCCCAACCCCCCGTTCATGCCACGTGTCTCTCTCCTGTTACCCCCCACCCCCTCTCATGCCCCGTGTCTCTCTCCTGTTGCCCCCACCCCCAGTCATGTCCCGTGTCTCCCTGCTGTTGCCCCCCAAACCCCGCTCATGCCCCGTGTCTCTCTCCTGTTATCCCCCACCCCCTGCTCATGCCCCATGTCTCCCTGCAGTTGCCCCCACCCCCTGATCATGCCCTGTGTCTCCCTGCTGTTGCCCCCCACCCCCTGCTCATGCCCTGTGTCTCTCTCCTGTTGCCCCTAACCCCTGGTCATGCCCCGTGTCTCCCTGCTGTTGCCCCCCACCCCCTGGTCATGCCCTGTGTCTCCCTGCTGTTGCCCCCACCCTCCGCTCATGCCCGTTGTCTCTCCTGTTTCCCCTCACCCCCCGCTCAAGCCCCGTGTCTCCCTGCTGTTGCCCAAACCCCCGCTCATGCCCTGTGTCTCTATCCTGTTATCCCCCACCCCCAGCTCATGCCCT
Source organism: Ambystoma mexicanum (assembly GCF_040938575.1). Lineage (NCBI taxonomy): Eukaryota > Metazoa > Chordata > Amphibia > Caudata > Ambystomatidae > Ambystoma > Ambystoma mexicanum. The sequence continues at coordinate 326,981,333 of NC_090938.1, forward strand.
GTGTCTCTCTCCTGTTACCCCCACCCCCTGCTCATGCCCCGTGTCTTCCTGCTGTTGCCCCTCACCCCCCGCTCATGCCCCGTGTCTCCTTGCTGTTGCCCCCCATCCCCCGCTCATGCCCTGTGTCTCTCTCCTGTTACCCCCCACCCCCTGCTCATGCCCCGTGTCTCTCTCCTGTTATGTCCCTCCCCCTGCTCAGGTCCCGTGTCTCCCTGCTGTTGCCCCTCACCCCCCGCTCATGCCCCGTGCCTCCCTGAGGTTGCCCCCACCCCCTGCTCATGCCCCGTTTCTCTCTCCCGTTACACCCCACCCCCTGCTCATGCTTCGTGTCTCTCTCCTGTTGCCCCCCACGCCCGCTCATGCCTCGTGTCTATCTCCTGTTACCCCCCACCCCCGCTCATGCCCTGTGTCTCTCTTCTGTTGCCCCCACCCCCCGCTCATGCCCCGTGTCTCTCTCCTGTTACCCCCCACTGTCCTCTCATGCCCCGTGTCTCCCTGCTGTTGCCCCCACCCTCCGCTCATGCCCCGTGTGTCCCTGCTGTTGACCCCACCCCCCGCTCATGCCCTGTGTCTCTCTCCTGTTACTCCCCCATACCCCCCCTCATGCCCTGTGTCTCTCTCCTGCTACCCCCCACCCCCTCTCATGTGCCGTGTCTCTCTCCTGTTACCCCCCACCCCCCTCGCAGGCCCCGTGTCTCTCTCCTGTTACCCCCCACCCCCCGCTCATGGCCCGTGTGTCCCTGCTGTTGCCCCTCAACCCCGGTCATGTACCCGTGTCTCCCTGCTGTTGCCCCCCACCCCCCGCTCATGCCCCGTGTCTCCCTGGTTTTGCCCCCCACGCCCCGCTCATGCACCTTGTCACTCTCCTGTTACCCCCAACCCCCGTGTCTCCCTCGTGTTCCCCCCACCCCCCGCTCATGCCCCGTGTCTCCCTGCTGTTGCACCCCACCCCCCTCTCATGCCCCGTGTCTCTCTCCTGTTACCCCCACCCCCTCTCATGCCCAGTGTCTCTCTCCTGTTGCCTCCCACAACCCAGTCATGCCCCGTGTCTCCCTGCTGTTGACCCCCAACCCCCGCTCATGCCCCGTGTCTCTCTCCTGTTACCCCCCACCCCCGCTCATGCCCCGTGTCTCCCTGCTGTTGCCCCCCACCCCCTGCTCATGCCCGTGTCTCTCTCCTGTTGCCCCCCACCCCCCGCTCATGCCCCGTGTCTCTCTCCTGTTGCCCCCCACCCCCTGGTCATGCCCCGTGTCTCCCTGCTGTTTCCCCCCTGCTCATGCCCTGTGTCTCTCTCCTGTTCCCCCCACCCCCTGGTCATGCCCCGTGTCTCCCTGCTGTTGCCCCTCACCCCCGCTCATGCCCCGTGTCTCCCTGCTGTTGCCCCCACCCCCGCTCATGCCCCGTGTCTCTATCCTGTTATCCCCCACTATCGCTCATGCCCCGTGTCTCCCTCGTGTTCCCCCACCCCCCGCTCATGCCCTGTGTCTCTCTCCTGTTGCCCCCACCCCCCTCTTATGCCCCATGTCTTCCTGCTGTTGCCCGTCACCCATCGCTCATGCCCCATGACTCCCTGCTGTTGCCCCCCATCCCCCGCTCATGCCCTGTGTCTCTCTCATGTTGCCCCCATCCCCCGCTCATGCCCCGTGTCTATCTCCTGTTACCCCCCACCCCCGCTCATGCCCCGTGTCTCTATCCTGTTATCCCCCACCATCGCTCATGTCCCGTGTCTCCCTCGTGTTCCCCCACCCCCCGCTCATGCCCTGTGTCTCTCCCCTGTTGCCCCCACCCCCCGCTTATGCCCCATGTCTTCCTGCTGTTGCCCGTCACCCATCGCTCATGCCCCATGACTCCCTGCTGTTGCCCCCCATCTCCCGCTCATGCCCTGTGTCTCTTTCCTGTTACCCCCACCCCCTGCTCATGCCCCGTGTCTCTCTCCTGTTACGTCCCTCCCCCTGCTCATGTCCCGTGTCTCCCTGCTGTTGCCCCTAACCCCCCGCTCATGTCCCATGTTTCCCTGAGGTTGCCCCCCACCCCCTGCTCATGCCCCGTTTCTCTCTCCTGTTACACCCCACCCCCCGCTCATGCTTCGTGTCTCTCTCATGTTGCCCCCATCCCCCGCTCATGCCCCGTGTCTATCTCCTGTTACCCCCCACCCCCGCTCATGCCCCGTGTCTCTCTCCTGTTGCCCCAACCCCCCGTTCATGCCACGTGTCTCTCTCCTGTTACCCCCACCCCCTCTCATGCCCCGTGTCTCTCTCCTGTTACCCTCCATCCCCCGCTCATACCCCGTGTCTCCCTGCTGTTGCCCCTCACCCCCCGCTCATGCCCTGTGTCTCCCTGTTGTTGCCCCCACCCCCTGCTCATGCCCCGTCTCTCTCTCCTGTTACCCCCCATCCCCCGCTCATGCCCCGTGTCTCTCTCCTGTTGCCCCATCCCTCGCTCATGCCCCATGTTTCTCTCCTGTTTCCCCCACCCCCCTCTCATGCCCCGTGTCTCCCTGCTGTTGCCCCCGACCCTCCGCTCATGCCCCATGTCTCCCTGCTGTTGCCCCCACCCCCCGCTCATGCCTGTGTCTCTCTCCTGTTATCCCCCCACCCCCCTCTCATTCCTGTGTCTCTCTCCTGTTACCCCCAACTCCCTCTCATGCCCCGTGTCTCTCTTCTGTTACCCCCCACTGCCGTCTCATGCCCCGTGTCTCTCTCCTGTTGCCCCCCACCCCCCTCTCATGCCGCGTGTCTCCCTGTTGTTGGCCCCCACCCTCCGCTCATGCCCCATGTCTCCCTGCTGTTGCCCCCACCCCCCGCTCATGCCCTGTGTCTCTCTCCTGTTATCCCCCCACCCCCCTCTCATGCCCTGTGTCTCTCTCCTGTTACCCCCCACTCCCTCTCATGCCCTGTGTCTCTCTACTGTTACCCCCCACTCCTTCTCATGCCCCGTGTCTCTCTTCTGTTACCCCCCACTGCCGTCTCACGCCCCGTGTCTCTCTCCTGTTACCCCCTACCACCCCTCATGCCCCTTGTGTCCCTGCTGTTGCCCCCCACACCCAGTCATGCCCCGTGTCTCCCTGCTGTTGCCCCCCCACCCCCTGCTCATGCCCCGTGTCTCCCTGCTGTTTTCCCCCACCCCCCGCTCATGCCCTGTGTCTCTCTCCTGTTGCCCCCCATCCCTCGGTCATGCCCGTGTCTTCCTACTGTTGGCCCCCACCCCCCGCTCATGCCCCGTTTCTCTCTCCTGTTACCCCCCACACCTTCTCATGCCCCTTGTCCCTCTCCTGTTGCCCCCCACACTCCGATCATGCCCCGTGTCTCCCTCGTGTTCCCACCACCCCCGCTCATGCCCCATGTCTCCCTGCTGTTGCCCCCCACCCCCCTCTCATGCCCCGTGTCTCTCTCCTGTTACCCCCCTCTCTCATGCCCCGTGTCTCTCTCCTGTTGCCCCCCACACCCCGATCATGCCCCGTGTCTCCCTGCTGTTGCCCCCCAACCCCCGCTCATGCCCCGTGTCTCTCTCCTGTTACCACCCACCCCCGCTCATGCCCCGTGTCTCCCTGCTGTTGCCCCCCACACCTGCTCATGCCCCGTGTCTCTCTCCTGTTGCCCTCACCCCCTGCTTATGCCCCGTGTGTCTCTCCTGTTGCCCCCCCGCCCCCGGTCATGCCCTGTGTCTCTCTCCTGTTACCCCCCACCCCCCGCTCATGCCCCGTGTCTATCTGTTGTTGCCCCCACCCCTCGCTCATGCCCTGTGTCACTCTCCTGTTACCCCCCATCCCCCCTCTCATGCCCCATGTCTACCTGATGTTGCCCCCCCTGCTCATGCCCCGTGTATCTCTCCTGTTCCCCCCACCCCCCGGTCATGCCCCGTGTCTCCCTGCTGTTGCCCTCACCCCCTGCTCATGCCCCGTGTCTCCCTGCTGTTGCCCCCCACCCCCCGCTCATGCATCGTGTCTCTCTCCTGTTACCCCCACCACCCGCTCATGCCCCATGTCTATCTCCTGTTGCCCCCACCCCCGATCATGCCCCGTGTCTCTCTCCTATTACCCCTCACCCCCTCTCATGCCCCGTGTCTCCCTGCTGTTGTCCACCACCCTCCGCTCATGCCCTGTGTCTCCCTGCTGTTGCCCCCCACCACCGTCTCATGCCCCGTGTCTCTCTCCTGTTACCCCCCACCCCTCCTCATGCCCCGTGTCTCTCTCCTGTTACCCCCACCCCCCTCTCATGCCCTGTGTATCTCTCCTGTTACCCCCTCTCATGCCCCGTGTCTCTCTCCTGTTGCCCCAACCCCCAGTCATGCCCTGTGTCTCCCTTCTGTTGCCCCCCCACCCCCCGCTCATGCTCCGTGTCTCTCCCCTGTTACCCCCCACCCACGTTCATGCCCCGTGTCTCCCTGCTGTTGACCCCCACCCCCTGGTCATGCCCCGTGTCTCCCTGCTGTTGACCCCCACCCCCCGCTCATGCCCCGTGTCTCTCTCCTGTTACCCCCCACTGCCCTCTCATGCCCCGTGTCTCTCTCCTGGTGCCCCCCACCCCCCGGTCATGCCCCGGGTCTCCCTACTGTTGCCCCCCACCCCCCGCTCATGCCCCGTGTCTCTCTCCTGTTACCCCCCACCACCCCTCATGCCCTGTGTGTTCCTGCTGTTGCCCCCCACACCCAGTCATGCCCCGTGTCTCACTGCTGTTGCCCCCACCCCCTGGTCATGCCCCGTGTCTCCCTGCTGTTTCCCCCCACCCCCAGCTCATGCCCTGTGTCTCTCTCCTGTTGCCCCCCACCCCTCGGTCATGCCCGTGTCTCCCTACAGTTGCCCCCCACCCCCGCTCATGCCCCGTGTCTCTCTCCGGTTACCCCCCACACCCCCTCATGCCCCATGTCTCTCTCCTGTTGCCCCCCACACCCCGATCATGCCCCGTGTCTCCCTCGTGTTCCCACCAACCCCCGCTCATGCCCCATGTCTCCCTGCTGTTGCCCCCCACCCCCTCTCATGCCCTGTGTCTCTCTCCTGTTACCCCCACCCCCCTCTCATGCCCCGTGTCTCCCTGCTGTTGCCCCCAACCTCCGCTCATGCCCCGTGTCTCTCTCCTGTCATCACCCACCCCCGCTCATGCCCCGTGTCTCCCTGCTGTTGCCCCCTACCACCTGCTCATGCCCCGCTTCTCTCTCCTGTTGCCCCCCACCCCCCGCTTATGCCCCGTGTATCTCTCCTGTTGCCCCCCCACCCCCCGTTCATGCCCTGTGTCTCTCTCCTGTTACCCCCCACCCCCTGCTCATGCCACGTGTCTATCTGTTGTTGCCCCCACCCCCGCTCATGCCCCATGTCTCTCTCCTGTTACCCCCCACCCCCTCTCATGCCCTGTGTCTCCCTGATGTTGCCCCCCTGCTCATGCCCCGTGTATCTCTCCTGTTCCCCCCACCCCCCGGTCATGCCCCGTGTCTCCCTGCTGTTGCCCTCACCCCCCGCTCATGCCCCGTGTCTCCCTGCTGTTGCCCCTCACCCCCCGCTCATGCATCGTGTCTCTCTCCTGTTACCCCCACCACCCGCTCATGCCACGTGTCTCTCTCCTGTTGCCCCCCACCCCCACGCATGCCCTGTGTCTCTCTCCTGTTACCCCCCAACCCCCGCTCATGCCCCATGTCTATTTCCTGTTGCACCCACCCCCCGCTCATGCCCCGTGTCTCTCTCCTGTTACCCCTCACCCCCTCCCATGCCCCGTGTCTCCCTGCTGTTGCCCCCCATCCTCCGCTCATGCCCTGTGGCACCCTGCTGTTGCCCCCCATCCCCGGCTCATGCCCCATGTCTCTCTCCTGTTACCCCCACCCCTCCTCATGCCCCGTGTCTCTCTCCTGTTACCACCCACCCCTCCTCTCATGCCCTGTGTATTTCTCCTGTTACACCCCTCTCATGCCCTGTGTCTCTCTCCTGTTGCCCCCCACTCCCCGGTCATGCCCTGTGTCTCCCTTCTGTTGCCCCCCCTCCCCCCGCTCATGCTCTGTGTCTCTCCCCTGTTACCCCCACCACTGCTCCTGCCCCGTGTCTCCCTGCTGTTGACCCCCACCCCCTGGTCATGCCCCGTGTCTCCCTGCTGTTGCCCCCCACCCCCCGCTCATGCCCCGTGTCTCTCTCCTGTTCCCCCCACTGCCCTCTCATGGCCCGTGTCTCTCTCCTGTTGCCCCCCACCCCCCGGTCATGCCCCGGGTCTCCCTACTGTTGCCCCCACCCCCCGCTCATGCCCCGTGTCTCTCTCCTGTTACCCCACACCACCCCTCATGCCCCGTGTTTCCCTGCTGTTGCCCCCCACACCCAGTCATGCCCCGTGTCTCCCTGCTGTTGCCCCCCACCCCCTGCTCATGCCCCGTGTCTCCCTGCTGTTTCCCCCTACCCCCCGCTCATGCCCTGTGTCTCTCTCCTTTTGCCCCCCACCCCTCGGTCATGCCCGTGTCTCCCTACTGTTGCCCCCCACCCCCTGCTCATGCCCCGTGTCTCTCTCCTGTTACCCCCCACACCCCCTCATGCCCCGTGTCTCTCTCCTGTTGCCCCCCACACCACGATCATGCCCCGTATCTCCCTCGTGTTCCCACCACCCCCCGCTCATGCCCCATGTCTCCCTGCTGTTGCCCCCCACCCCCTCTCATGCCCTGTGTCTCTCTCCTGATACCCCCACCCCCCTCTCATGCCCCGTGTATCTCTCCTGTTGCCCCCCACACCCCGATCATGCCCCGTGTCTCCCTGCTGTTGCCCCCCAACCCCCGCTCATGCCCCGTATCTCTCTACTGTTACCACCCACCCTCGCTCATGCCCCGTGTCTCCCCGCTGTTGCCCACCACCACCTGCTCATGCCCCGTGTCTCTCTCCTGTTGCCCCCCACCCCCCGCTTATGCCCCGTGTATCTCTCCTGTTGCCCCAACCCCCGTTCATGCCCTGCGTCTCTCTCCTGTTAACCCCCACCCCCCGGTCAAGCCCCGTGCCTCTCCCTGCTGTTGCCTTCCACCCCCCGCTCATGCCCCAGGTCCCTCCCCTGTTACCCCCCACCCCCGCTCATGCCCCGTGTCTCCCTGCTGTTGCCCCCTACCACCTGCTCATGCCCCGCTTCTCTCTCCTGTTGCCCCCCACCCCCCGCTTATGCCCCGTGTATCTCTCCTGTTGCCCCCCCACCCCCCGTTCATGCCCTGTGTCTCTCTCCTGTTACCCCCCACCCCCTGCTCATGCCACGTGTCTATCTGTTGTTGCCCCCACCCCCGCTCATGCCCCATGTCTCTCTCCTGTTACCCCCCACCCCCTCTCATGCCCCGTGTCTCCCTGCTGTTGTCCACCACCCTCCGCTCATGCCCTGTGTCTCCCTGCTGTTGCCCCCCACCACCGTCTCATGCCCCGTGTCTCTCTCCTGTTACCCCCCACCCCTCCTCATGCCCCGTGTCTCTCTCCTGTTACCCCCACCCCCCTCTCATGCCCTGTGTATCTCTCCTGTTACCCCCTCTCATGCCCCGTGTCTCTCTCCTGTTGCCCCAACCCCCAGTCATGCCCTGTGTCTCCCTTCTGTTGCCCCCCCACCCCCCGCTCATGCTCCGTGTCTCTCCCCTGTTACCCCCCACCCACGTTCATGCCCCGTGTCTCCCTGCTGTTGACCCCCACCCCCTGGTCATGCCCCGTGTCTCCCTGCTGTTGACCCCCACCCCCCGCTCATGCCCCGTGTCTCTCTCCTGTTACCCCCCACTGCCCTCTCATGCCCCGTGTCTCTCTCCTGGTGCCCCCCACCCCCCAGTCATGCCCCGGGTCTCCCTACTGTTGCCCCCCACCCCCCGCTCATGCCCCGTGTCTCTCTCCTGTTACCCCCCACCACCCCTCATGCCCTGTGTGTTCCTGCTGTTGCCCCCCACACCCAGTCATGCCCCGTGTCTCACTGCTGTTGCCCCCACCCCCTGGTCATGCCCCGTGTCTCCCTGCTGTTTCCCCCCACCCCCAGCTCATGCCCTGTGTCTCTCTCCTGTTGCCCCCCACCCCTCGGTCATGCCCGTGTCTCCCTACAGTTGCCCCCACCCCCGCTCATGCCCCGTGTCTCTCTCCGGTTACCCCCCACACCCCCTCATGCCCCATGTCTCTCTCCTGTTGCCCCCCACACCCCGATCATGCCCCGTGTCTCCCTCGTGTTCCCACCAACCCCCGCTCATGCCCCATGTCTCCCTGCTGTTGCCCCCCACCCCCTCTCATGCCCTGTGTCTCTCTCCTGTTACCCCCACCCCCCTCTCATGCCCCGTGTCTCCCTGCTGTTGCCCCCAACCTCCGCTCATGCCCCGTGTCTCTCTCCTGTCATCACCCACCCCCGCTCATGCCCCGTGTCTCCCTGCTGTTGCCCCCTACCACCTGCTCATGCCCCGCTTCTCTCTCCTGTTGCCCCCCACCCCCCGCTTATGCCCCGTGTATCTCTCCTGTTGCCCCCCCACCCCCCGTTCATGCCCTGTGTCTCTCTCCTGTTACCCCCCACCCCCTGCTCATGCCACGTGTCTATCTGTTGTTGCCCCCACCCCCGCTCATGCCCCATGTCTCTCTCCTGTTACCCCCCACCCCCTCTCATGCCCTGTGTCTCCCTGATGTTGCCCCCCTGCTCATGCCCCGTGTATCTCTCCTGTTCCCCCCACCCCCCGGTCATGCCCCGTGTCTCCCTGCTGTTGCCCTCACCCCCCGCTCATGCCCCGTGTCTCCCTGCTGTTGCCCCTCACCCCCCGCTCATGCATCGTGTCTCTCTCCTGTTACCCCCACCACCCGCTCATGCCACGTGTCTCTCTCCTGTTGCCCCCCACCCCCACGCATGCCCTGTGTCTCTCTCCTGTTACCCCCCAACCCCCGCTCATGCCCCATGTCTATTTCCTGTTGCACCCACCCCCCGCTCATGCCCCGTGTCTCTCTCCTGTTACCCCTCACCCCCTCCCATGCCCCGTGTCTCCCTGCTGTTGCCCCCCATCCTCCGCTCATGCCCTGTGGCACCCTGCTGTTGCCCCCCATCCCCGGCTCATGCCCCATGTCTCTCTCCTGTTACCCCCACCCCTCCTCATGCCCCGTGTCTCTCTCCTGTTACCACCCACCCCTCCTCTCATGCCCTGTGTATTTCTCCTGTTACACCCCTCTCATGCCCTGTGTCTCTCTCCTGTTGCCCCCCACTCCCCGGTCATGCCCTGTGTCTCCCTTCTGTTGCCCCCCCTCCCCCCGCTCATGCTCTGTGTCTCTCCCCTGTTACCCCCACCACTGCTCCTGCCCCGTGTCTCCCTGCTGTTGACCCCCACCCCCTGGTCATGCCCCGTGTCTCCCTGCTGTTGCCCCCCACCCCCCGCTCATGCCCCGTGTCTCTCTCCTGTTCCCCCCACTGCCCTCTCATGGCCCGTGTCTCTCTCCTGTTGCCCCCCACCCCCCGGTCATGCCCCGGGTCTCCCTACTGTTGCCCCCACCCCCCGCTCATGCCCCGTGTCTCTCTCCTGTTACCCCACACCACCCCTCATGCCCCGTGTTTCCCTGCTGTTGCCCCCCACACCCAGTCATGCCCCGTGTCTCCCTGCTGTTGCCCCCCACCCCCTGCTCATGCCCCGTGTCTCCCTGCTGTTTCCCCCTACCCCCCGCTCATGCCCTGTGTCTCTCTCCTTTTGCCCCCCACCCCTCGGTCATGCCCGTGTCTCCCTACTGTTGCCCCCCACCCCCTGCTCATGCCCCGTGTCTCTCTCCTGTTACCCCCCACACCCCCTCATGCCCCGTGTCTCTCTCCTGTTGCCCCCCACACCACGATCATGCCCCGTATCTCCCTCGTGTTCCCACCACCCCCCGCTCATGCCCCATGTCTCCCTGCTGTTGCCCCCCACCCCCTCTCATGCCCTGTGTCTCTCTCCTGATACCCCCACCCCCCTCTCATGCCCCGTGTATCTCTCCTGTTGCCCCCCACACCCCGATCATGCCCCGTGTCTCCCTGCTGTTGCCCCCCAACCCCCGCTCATGCCCCGTATCTCTCTACTGTTACCACCCACCCTCGCTCATGCCCCGTGTCTCCCCGCTGTTGCCCACCACCACCTGCTCATGCCCCGTGTCTCTCTCCTGTTGCCCCCCACCCCCCGCTTATGCCCCGTGTATCTCTCCTGTTGCCCCAACCCCCGTTCATGCCCTGCGTCTCTCTCCTGTTAACCCCCACCCCCCGGTCAAGCCCCGTGCCTCTCCCTGCTGTTGCCTTCCACCCCCCGCTCATGCCCCAGGTCCCTCCCCTGTTACCCCCCACCCCCGCTCATGCCCCGTGTCTCCCTGCTGTTGCCCCCTACCACCTGCTCATGCCCCGCTTCTCTCTCCTGTTGCCCCCCACCCCCCGCTTATGCCCCGTGTATCTCTCCTGTTGCCCCCCCACCCCCCGTTCATGCCCTGTGTCTCTCTCCTGTTACCCCCCACCCCCTGCTCATGCCACGTGTCTATCTGTTGTTGCCCCCACCCCCGCTCATGCCCCATGTCTCTCTCCTGTTACCCCCCACCCCCTCTCATGCCCTGTGTCTCCCTGATGTTGCCCCCCTGCTCATGCCCCGTGTATCTCTCCTGTTCCCCCCACCCCCCGGTCATGCCCCGTGTCTCCCTGCTGTTGCCCTCACCCCCCGCTCATGCCCCGTGTCTCCCTGCTGTTGCCCCTCACCCCCCGCTCATGCATCGTGTCTCTCTCCTGTTACCCCCACCACCCGCTCATGCCATGTGTCTCTCTCCTGTTGCCCCCCACCCCCACGCATGCCCTGTGTCTCTCTCCTGTTACCCCCCAACCCCCGCTCATGCCCCATGTCTATTTCTTGTTGCACCCACCCCCCGCTCATGCCCCGTGTCTCTCTCCTGTTACCCCCACCCCCCTCTCATGCCCCGTGTCTCCCTGCTGTTGCCCCCAACCTCCGCTCATGCCCCGTGTCTCTCTCCTGTCACCACCCACCCCCGCTCATGCCCCGTGTCTCCCTGCTGTTGCCCCCTACCACCTGCTCATGCCCCGCTTCTCTCTCCTGTTGCCCCCCACCCCCCGCTTATGCCCCGTGTATCTCTCCTGTTGCCCCCCCACCCCCCATTCATGCCCTGTGTCTCTCTCCTGTTACCCCCCACCCCCTGCTCATGCCACGTGTCTATCTGTTGTTGCCCCCACCCCCGCTCATGCCCCATGTCTCTCTCCTGTTACCCCCCACCCCCTCTCATGCCCTGTGTCTCCCTGATGTTGCCCCCTGCTCATGCCCCGTGTATCTCTCCTGTTCCCCCCACCCCCCGGTCATGCCCCGTGTCTCCCTGCTGTTGCCCTCACCCCCCGCTCATGCCCCGTGTCTCCCTGCTGTTGCCCCTCACCCCCCGCTCATGCATCGTGTCTCTCTCCTGTTACCCCCACCACCCGCTCATGCCACGTGTCTCCCTCCTGTTGCCCCCCACCCCCACGCATGCCCTGTGTCTCTCTCCTGTTACCCCCCAACCCCCGCTCATGCCCCATGTCTATTTCCTGTTGCACCCACCCCCCGCTCATGCCCCGTGTCTCTCTCCTGTTACCCCTCACCCCCCTCTCATGCCCCGTGTCTCCCTGCTGTTGCCCCCCATCCTCCGCTCATGCCCTGTGGCACCCTGCTGTTGCCCCCCATCCCCGGCTCATGCCCCATGTCTCTCTCCTGTTACCCCCACCCCTCCTCATGCCCCGTGTCTCTCTCCTGTTACCACCCACCCCTCCTCTCATGCCCTGTGTATCTCTCCTGTTACACCCCTCTCATACCCTGTGTCTCTCTCCTGTTGCCCCCCACTCCCCGGTCATGCCCTGTGTCTCCCTTCTGTTGCGCCCTCACCCCCCGCTCATGCTCCGTGTCAATCCCCTGTTACCCCCCACCACTGCTCCTGCCCCGTGTCTCCCTGCTGTTGACCCCCACCCCCTGGTCATGCCCCGTGTCTCCCTGCTGTTGCCCCCCACCCCCCGCTCATGCCCCGTGTCTCTCTCCTGTTCCCCCCACTGCCCTCTCATGCCCCGTGTCTCTCTCCTGTTGCCCCCCACCCCCCGGTCATGCCCCGGGTCTCCCTACTGTTGCCCCCCACCCCCCGCTCATGCCCCGTGTCTCTCTCCTGTTACCCCACACCACCCCTCATACCCCGTGTGTCCCTGCTGTTGCCCCCCACACCCAGTCATGCCCTGTGTCTCCCTGCTGTTGCCCCCCACCCCCTGCTCATGCCCCGTTTCTCCCTGCTGTTTCCCCCTACCCCCCGCTCATGCCCTGTGTCTCTCTCCTTTTGCCCCCCACCCCTCGGTCATGCCCGTGTCTCCCTACTGTTGCCCCCCACCCCCTGCTCATGCCCCGTGCCTCTCTCCTGTTACCCCCCACACCCCCTCATGCCCCGTGTCTCTCTCCTGTTGCCCCCCACACCACGATCATGCCCCGTGTCTCCCTCGTGTTCCCACCACCCCCCGCTCATGCCCCATGTCTCCCTGCTGTTGCCCCCCACCCCCTCTCATGCCCTGTGTCTCTCTCCTGATACCCCCACCCCCCTCTCATGCCCCGTGTCTCTCTCCTGTTGCCCCCCACACCCCGATCATGCCCCGTGTCTCCCTGCTGTTGCCCCCCAACCCCCGCTCATGCCCCGTATCTCTCTCCTGTTACCACCCACCCTCGCTCATGCCCCGTGTCTCCCCGCTGTTGCCCACCACCACCTGCTCATGCCCCGTGTCTCTCTCCTGTTGCCCCCCACCCCTCGCTTATGCCCCGTGTATCTCTCCTGTTGCCCCCCAACCCCCGTTCATCCCCTGCGTCTCTCTCCTGTTAACCCCCACCCCCCGGTCAAGCCCCGTGCCTCTCCCTGCTGTTGCCTTCCACCCCCCGCTCATGCCCCAGGTCCCTCCCCTGTTACCCCCCACCCCCGCTCATGCCCCGTGTCTCCCTGCTGTTGCCCCCTACCACCTGCTCATGCCCCGCTTCTCTCTCCTGTTGCCCCCCACCCCCCGGTTATGCCCCGTGTATCTCTCCTGTTGCCCCCCCACCCCCCGTTCATGCCCTGTGTCTCTCTCCTGTTACCCCCACCCCCTGCTCATGCCACGTGTCTATCTGTTGTTGCCCCCACCCCCGCTCATGCCCCATGTCTCTCTCCTGTTACCCCACACCACCCCTCATGCCCCGTGTTTCCCTGCTGTTGCCCCCCACACCCAGTCATGCCCCGTGTCTCCCTGCTGTTGCCCCCCACCCCCTGCTCATGCCCCGTGTCTCCCTGCTGTTTCCCCCTACCCCCCGCTCATGCCCTGTGTCTCTCTCCTTTTGCCCCCCACCCCTCGGTCATGCCCGTGTCTCCCTACTGTTGCCCCCCACCCCCTGCTCATGCCCCGTGTCTCTCTCCTGTTACCCCCCACACCCACTCATGCCCCGTGTCTCTCTCCTGTTGCCCCCCACACCACGATCATGCCCCGTATCTCCCTCGTGTTCCCACCACCCCCCGCTCATGCCCCATGTCTCCCTGCTGTTGCCCCCCACCCCCTCTCATGCCCTGTGTCTCTCTCCTGATACCCCCACCCCCCTCTCATGCCCCGTGTCTCTCTCCTGTTGCCCCCCACACCCCGATCATGCCCCGTGTCTCCCTGCTGTTGCCCCCCAACCCCCGCTCATGCCCCGTATCTCTCTACTGTTACCACCCACCCTCGCTCATGCCCCGTGTCTCCCCGCTGTTGCCCACCACCACCTGCTCATGCCCCGTGTCTCTCTCCTGTTGCCCCCCACCCCCCGCTTATGCCCCGTGTATCTCTCCTGTTGCCCCCCAACCCCCGTTCATGCCCTGCGTCTCTCTCCTGTTAACCCCCACCCCCCGGTCAAGCCCCGTGCCTCTGCCTGCTGTTGCCTTCCACCCCCCGCTCATGCCCCAGGTCCCTCCCCTGTTACCCCCCACCCCCGCTCATGCCCCGTGTCTCCCTGATGTTGCCCCCCTGCTCATGCCCCGTGTATCTCTCCTGTTCCCCCCACCCCCCGGTCATGCCCCGTGTCTCCCTGCTGTTGCCCTCACCCCCCGCTCATGCCCCGTGTCTCCCTGCTGTTGCCCCTCACCCCCCGCTCATGCATCGTGTCTCTCTCCTGTTACCCCCACCACCCGCTCATGCCACGTGTCTCTCTCCTGTTGCCCCCCACCCCCACGCATGCCCTGTGTCTCTCTCCTGTTACCCCCCAACCCCCGCTCATGCCCCATGTCTATTTCCTGTTGCACCCACCCCCTGCTCATGCCACGTGTCTATCTGTTGTTGCCCCCACCCCCGCTCATGCCCCATGTCTCTCTCCTGTTACCCCACACCACCCCTCATGCCCCGTGTTTCCCTGCTGTTGCCCCCCACACCCAGTCATGCCCCGTGTGTCCCTGCTGTTGCCCCCCACCCCCTGCTCATGCCCCGTGTCTCCCTGCTGTTTCCCCCTACCCCCCGCTCATGCCCTGTGTCTCTCTCCTTTTGCCCCCCACCCCTCGGTCATGCCCGTGTCTCCCTACTGTTGCCCCCCACCCCCTGCTCATGCCCCGTGTCTCTCTCCTGTTGCCCCCCAACCCCCGTTCATGCCCTGCGTCTCTCTCCTGTTAACCCCCACCCCCCGGTCAAGCCCCGTGCCTCTCCCTGCTGTTGCCTTCCACCCCCCGCTCATGCCCCAGGTCACTCCCCTGTTACCCCCCACCCCCGCTCATGCCCCGTGTCTCCCTGATGTTGCCCCCCTGCTCATGCCCCGTGTATCTCTCCTGTTCCCCCCACCCCCCGGTCATGCCCCGTGTCTCCCTGCTGTTGCCCTCACCCCCCGCTCATGCCCCGTGTCTCCCTGCTGTTGCCCCTCACCCCCCGCTCATGCATCGTGTCTCTCTCCTGTTACCCCCACCACCCGCTCATGCCACGTGTCTCTCTCCTGTTGCCCCCCACCCCCACGCATGCCCTGTGTCTCTCTCCTGTTACCCCCCAACCCCCGCTCATGCCCCATGTCTATTTCCTGTTGCACCCACCCCCCGCTCATGCCCCGTGTCTCTCTCCTGTTACCCCTTACCCCCCTCTCATGCCCCGTGTCTCCCTGCTGTTGCCCCCCATCCTCCGCTCATGCCCTGTGGCACCCTGCTGTTGCCCCCCATCCCCAGCTCATGCCCCATGTCTCTCTCCTGTTACCCCCACCCCTCCTCATGCCCCGTGTCTCTCTCCTGTTACCACCCACCCCTCCTCTCATGCCCTGTGTATCTCTCCTGTTACACCCCTCTCATGCCCTGTGTCTCTCTCCTGTTGCCCCCCACTCCCCGGTCATGCCCTGTGTCTCCCTTCTGTTGCCCCCCCACCCCCCGCTCATGCTCCGTGTCTCTCCCCTGTTACCCCCCACCACTGCTCCTGCCCCGTGTCTCCCTGCTGTTGACCCCCACCCCCTGGTCATGCCCCGTGTCTCCCTGCTGTTGCCCCCCACCCCCCGCTCATGCCCCGTGTCTCCCTGCTGTTCCCCCCACTGCCCTCTCATGCCCCGTGTCTCTCTCCTGTTGCCCCCCACCCCCCGGTCATGCCCCGGGTCTCCCTACTGTTGCCCCCCACCCCCCGCTCATGCCCCGTGTCTCTCTCCTGTTACCCCACACCACCCCTCATGCCCCGTGTGTCCCTGCTGTTGCCCCCACACCCAGTCATGCCCCGTGTCTCCCTGCTGTTGCCCCCCACCCCCAGCTCATGCCCCGTGTCTCCCTGCTGTTTCCCCCTACCCCCCGCTCATGCCCTGTGTCTCTCTCCTTTTGCCCCCCACCCCTCGGTCATGCCCGTGTCTCCCTACTGTTGCCCCCCACCCCCTGCTCATGCCCCGTGTCTCCCTGCTGTTCCCCCCACTGCCCTCTCATGCCCCGTGTCTCTCTCCTGTTGCCCCCCACCCCCCGGTCATGCCCCGGGTCTCCCTACTGTTGCCCCCCACCCCCCGCTCATGCCCCGTGTCTCTCTCCTGTTACCCCACACCACCCCTCATGCCCCGTGTGTCCCTGCTGTTGCCCCCACACCCAGTCATGCCCCGTGTCTCCCTGCTGTTGCCCCCCACCCCCAGCTCATGCCCCGTGTCTCCCTGCTGTTTCCCCCTACCCCCCGCTCATGCCCTGTGTCTCTCTCCTTTTGCCCCCCACCCCTCGGTCATGCCCGTGTCTCCCTACTGTTGCCCCCCACCCCCTGCTCATGCCCCGTGTCTCTCTCCTGTTACCCCCCACACCCCCTCATGCCCCGTGTCTCTCTCCTGTTGCCCCCCACACCACGATCATGCCCCGTGTCTCCCTCGTGTTCCCACCACCCCCCGCTCATGCCCCATGTCTCCCTGCTGTTGCCCCCCACCCCCTCTCATGCCCTGTGTCTCTCTCCTGATACCCCCACCCCCCTCTCATGCCCCGTGTCTCTCTCCTGTTGCCCCCCACACCCCGATCATGCCCCGTGTCTCCCTGCTGTTGCCCCCCAACCCCCGCTCATGCCCCGTATCTCTCTCCTGTTACCACCCACCCTCGCTCATGCCCCGTGTCTCCCCGCTGTTGCCCACCACCACCTGCTCATGCCCCCTGTCTCTCTCCTGTTGCCCCCCACCCCCCGCTTATGCCCCGTGTATCTCTCCTGTTGCCCCCCAACCCCCGTTCATGCCCTGCGTCTCTCTCCTGTTAACCCCCACCCCCCGGTCAAGCCCCGTGCCTCTCCCTGCTGTTGCCTTCCACCCCCCGCTCATGCCCCAGGTCCCTCCCCTGTTACCCCCCACCCTCCGCTCATGCCCCGTGTCTCCATGCTGTTGCCCCCCACCCCGGTCATGCCCCTTGTCTCCCTGCTGTCGCCCCCCACCCCCCGCTCATGCCCCATGTCTCCCTGCTGTTGCCCCCACCCTCTGCTCATGCCCCGTGTCTCTCTCCTGTTGCCCCACTCTCATTCCACGTTTCTCCCTCGTGTTACCCCCACCCCACGCTCATGCCCCGTGTCTCCCTGCTGTTGCCCCCAGCTCCCTCTCATGCCCCGTGTCTCTCTCCTGTTGCCCCCCACCCCCTGGTCATGCCCCGGGTCTCCCTGCTGTTTCCCCCCACCCCCTGCTCATGCCCTGTGTCTCTCTCCTGTTACCCCCCACCCCCCAGTCATGCCCCGTGTCTCCCTGCTGTTGCCCCCCACCCCCTGCTCATGCCCCGTGTCTCTCTCCTGTTACCCCCCTCGCCCCTCTCATGCCCTGTGTCTCTCTCCTGTTGCCCCCCCCCGGTCATGCCCCGTGTCTCCCTGCTGTTGCCCCCCACCCCCGCTCATGCCTCGTGTCTCTCTCCTGTTACCCCCCACCCTCGGTCATGCCCCGTGTCTCCCTGCTGTTGCCCCCCAACCTCCCGCTCATGCCCCATGTCGCTCTCCTGTTCCCCCCGCCCCGCTCATGCCTCGTGTCTCCCCTGTTCCCCCCCACCCCCAGCTCATGCTCCGTGTCTCCCTGCTGTTGCCCCAGCACCCGCTCATGCCCCGTGTCTCTCTCCTGTTACCCCCACCACCCTCTCATGCCCAGTGCCTCCATCCTGTTGCCCCCCACCCCTCGCTCATGCCCTGTGTCTTTATCCTGTTGCCCCCTGCTCATTCCCCATGTCTCTCTCCTGTTACCCCCCACCCCGCTCTCATGCCCGTGTCTCCCTCGTGTTCCCCCCACCCCCACTCATGCCCCGTGTCTCCCTGATGTTGCCCCCCCACCCCCTGCTCATGCCCCATGTCTCCTTGCTGTTACCCCCCACCCCCTGCTCATGCCCCGTGTCTCTCTTCTGTTACCCCCAACCCCACAGTCATGCCCCGTGTCTCTCTCCTGTTGCCCCCACCCCCGGTCATGCCCCGTGTCTCCCTCCTGTTGACCCCCACCCCCGGTCATGCCCCGTGTCTCCTTCCTGTTGCCCCCCAACCCCCACTCATGCCCTGTGTCTCTCTTTTGTTACCCCCCACCCCCCTCTCATGCCACGTGTCTCCCTCGTGCTCCCCCCACCCCTGCTCATGTCCCATGTCTCCCTGCTGTTGCCCCCCGCACATGCCGCGTGTCTCCCTGCTGTTGCCCCCTACCCCCGCTCATGCCCCGTGTCTCTCTTCTGTTACCCCCCACCCCCACTCATGCCCCGTGTCTTCCTCGTGTTCCCCCCACCCCCGCTCATGCCCGTGTCTCCCTGCTGTTGCCCCCGACACCCACTCATGCCCCGTGTCTCTCTCCTGTTACCCCCACCACCCGCTCATGCCCGTGTCTCTCTACTGTTACCCTCCACCACCTCTCATGCCCCGTGTCTCTCTCCTGTTGCCCCCCACCCCCCGGTCATGCCCTGTGTCTCCCTGCTGTTGCCCCCACCCCCGCTCATGCCCCGTGTCTCTCTCCTGTTACCCCCACCCCCTCTCATGCCCCGTGTCTCTCTCCTGTTGCCCCCCACCCCCCGGGCATGCCCCGTGTCTCCCTTCTGTTGCCCCCCACACCCTGGTCATGCCCCATGTTTCCCTGCTGTTGCCCCCCACCCCTCGCTCATGCCCCGTGTCTCTATCCTTTTATCCCCCACCTACCTCTCATGCCCCGTGTCTCCCTCGTGTTCCCCCCACCCCCGCTCATGCCCCGTGTCTCTCTGCTGTTGCCCCCCACCCCCCTCTCATGCCCCGTGTCTCTATCCTTTTATCCCCCACCTACCTCTCATGCCCCGTGTCTCCCTCGTGTTCCCCCCACCCCCGCTCATGCCCCGTGTCTCTCTGCTGTTGCTTCCCACCCGTGCTCATGCACTCTGTCTGTTTCCTGTTACCCCCCACCCCCCGCTCATGCCCTGTGTCTCTCTCCTGTTACCCCACTCTCATTCCACGTGTCTCCCTCGTGTTACCCCCACCCCACGCTCATGCCCCATGTCTCCCTGCTGTTGCCCCCAGCCCCCTCTCATGCCCCGGGTCTCCCTGCTGTTTCCCCCCACCCCCAGCTCATGCCCTGTGTCTCTCTCCTGTTACCCTCCACCCCCAGTCATACCCCGTGTCTCCCTGCTGTTGCCCCCCACCCCCTGCTCATGCCCTGTGTCTCTCTCCTGTTACCCCCCTCGCCCCTCTCATGCCCTGTGTCTCTCTCCTGTTGCCCCCCACCCACGGTCATGCCCCGTGTCTCCCCACTGTTGGCCCCCACCCCCGCTCATGCCTCGTGTCTCTCTCCTGTTACCCCCCACCCTCGGTCATGCCCCGTGTCTCCCTGCTGTTGCCCCCCAACCCCCCGCTCATGCCCCATGTCTCTCTCCTGTTCCCCCCGCCCCGCTCATGCCTTGTGTCTCCCTGTTCCCTCCACCCCCAGCTCATGCTCCGTGTCTCCCTGCTTTTGCCCCCAGCACCCGCTCATGCCCCGTGTCTCTCTCCTGTTACCCCCACCCCTTGCTCATGCCCTGTGTCTTTCTCCTGTTGCCCCCCTGCTCATTCCCCGTGTCTCTCTCCTGTTACCCCCCACCCCCCTCTCATGCCCGTGTCTCCCTAGTGTTCCCCCCACCCCCCGCTCATGCCCCGTGTCTCCCTGATGTTGCCCCCCCACCCCCTGCTCATTCCCCATGTCTCCCTGCTGTTACCCCCACCCCCTGCTCATGCCCCGTGTCTCTCTCCTGTTACCCCCCACCCCCCTCTCCTGCCCAGTGTATCTCTCCTGTTACCCCCCTCCCTCCTCTCATTCCCCGTGTCTCTCTCCTGTTGCCCCCCACCCCCGATCATGCTGCGTGTCTCCCTGCTGTTTCCCTCCACCCCCGGTCATGCCCCGTGTCTCCCTCCTGTTGCCCCCCACCCCCGTTCATGCCCTGTGTTTCTCTACTGTTACCCCCACCCCACTCTCATGACCCGTGTCTCTCTCCTGTTACTTCCACTCCCCGCTCATGCCCCGTGTCCCCTCCTGTTGCCCCGCCCCCCGCTCATGCCCCGTGTCTATCTCCTGTTACCCCCCACCCCCCTCTCATGCCCCGTGTCTCTCTCCTGTTGCCCCCCACCCCCCTGTCATGCCCCGTGTCTCTCTCCTGTTGCCCCCCACCCCCGGTCATGCCCCGTGTCTCCCTCCTGTTGCCCCCCACCCCCGGTCATGCCCCGTGTCTCCTTCCTGTCACCCCCCACTCATGCCCTGTGTCTCTCTTTTGTTACCCCCCACCACCCTCTCATGCCACGTGTCTCCCTCGTGTTCCCCCACCCCTGCTCATGTCCCATGTCTCCCTGCTGTTGCCCCCCGCACATCCCCCGTGTCTCCCTGCTGTTGCCCCCTACCCCACGCTCATGCCCGTGTCTCTCTCCTGTTACCCCCCACCGCCCGCTCATGCCCTGTGTCTCCCTCGTGTTCCCCCCACCCCCCTCATGCCCCGTGCCTCTCTCCTGTTACCCCCACCCCCCGCACATGCCCCCGTGTCTCCCTGTTGTTGCCCCTCACCCCCCGCCCCCCCGCTCATGCTCCGTTTCTCCCTGCTGTTGCCCACCACCCCCCGCTCATGCCCCGTGTCTCTCTCCTGTTACCCCACACCCCCCACTCATGCCCCATGTCTCTATCCTGTTACCCCCCGCTCATGCCCGTGTCTCCCTGCTGTTGCCACTCACCCCCCGCTCATGCACCGTGTCTCCCTGCTGTTGCCCCCACTCTCTGCTCATGCTCCGTTTCTCACTCCTGTTACCCCCCACCCCCCGCTCATGCCTCGTGCCTCTCTCCTGTTGCCCCTACCCCCGCTCATGCCTCGTGTCTCTCTCCTGTTACCCCCCACCCCCGCTCATGCCCCGTGTTTCTCTCCTGTTACCCCCACCCCTCTCTCATGCACCGTGTCTCCCTGCTGTTGCCCCCTACCCTGCTCATGCCCCGTGTCTCCCTGCTGTTGCCCCCACCCCCCGCTCATGCACCGTATCTCTCTCCTGTTACCCCCCAACCCCGCTCATGCCCCATGTCGCCCTGTTGTTGCCCCCCCACCCCCTGCTCATGCCCCGTGTCTCTCTTCTGTTACAAGCCACACCCGGGTCATGCCCCGTGTCTCCCTGCTGTTGCCCCCCACCCCCGGTCATGCCCCGTGTCTCCCTGCTGTTGCCCCCCAACCCCACTCATGCCCCATGTCTTCCTGCTGTTGCCCCCCACCCCCCGCTCATGCCCAGTGTCTCTCTCCTGTTGCCCCCCACCCCCCGGTCATGCCCGTGTCTCCCTACTGTTTCCCCCCACCCCCCGCTCATGCCCCGTGTCTCTCTCCTGTTCCCCCCACCCCCCGGTCATGCCCCGTGTCTCCCTGTTGTTGCCCTCACCCCCCGCTCATGCCCCTGTCTCCCTGCTGTTGACCCCCACCACCCGCTCATGCATCGTGTCTCTCTCCTGTTACCCCCACCACCCGCTCATGCCCTGTGTCTCTATCCTGTTGCCCCCCACCCCCCACTCATGCCCTGTGTCTCTCTCCTGTTACCCCCCGCTCATGCCCCATGTCTATCTCCTGTTGCCCCTGCTCATGCCCCGTGTCTCTCTCCTGTTACCCCTCACCACCCTCTCATGCCCCGTGTCTCCCTGCTGTTGCCCCCCACCCTCTGCTCATGCCCTGTGGTTCCCTGCTGTTGCCCCCCACCCCCGGCTCATGCCCGGTGTCTCTCTCCTGTTACCCCCACCCCTCCTCATGCCCCATGTCTCTCTCCTGTTACCCCCCGACCCCCCTCTCATGTCCCGTGTATCTCTCCTGTTACCCCCCTCTCATGCCCCGTGTCTCTGTCCTGTTGCCCCCTCCCCCCCAGTCATGCCCTGCGTCTCCCTTCTGTTGCCCCCCCACCCCCCGCTCATGCTCCGTGTCTCTCTCCTGTTGCCCCCCACCCCCCGGTCATGCCCCGGGTCTCCCTACTGTTGCCCCCCACCCCCCGCTCATGCCCCGTGTCTCTCTCCTGTTACCCCACACCACCCCTCATACCCCGTGTGTCCCTGCTGTTGCCCCCCACACCCAGTCATGCCCTGTGTCTCCCTGCTGTTGCCCCCCACCCCCTGCTCATGCCCCGTTTCTCCCTGCTGTTTCCCCCTACCCCCCGCTCATGCCCTGTGTCTCTCTCCTTTTGCCCCCCACCCCTCGGTCATGCCCGTGTCTCCCTACTGTTGCCCCCCACCCCCTGCTCATGCCCCGTGTCTCTCTCCTGTTACCCCCCACACCCCCTCATGCCCCGTGTCTCTCTCCTGTTGCCCCCCACACCACGATCATGCCCCGTGTCTCCCTCGTGTTCCCACCACCCCCCGCTCATGCCCCATGTCTCCCTGCTGTTGCCCCCCACCCCCTCTCATGCCCTGTGTCTCTCTCCTGATACCCCCACCCCCCTCTCATGCCCCGTGTCTCTCTCCTGTTGCCCCCCACACCCCGATCTTGCCCCGTGTCTCCCTGCTGTTGCCCCCCAACCCCCGCTCATGCCCCGTATCTCTCTCCTGTTACCACCCACCCTCGCTCATGCCCCGTGTCTCCCCGCTGTTGCCCACCACCACCTGCTCATGCCCCGTGTCTCTCTCCTGTTGCCCCCCACCCCTCGCTTATGCCCCGTGTATCTCTCCTGTTGCCCCCCAACCCCCGTTCATCCCCTGCGTCTCTCTCCTGTTAACCCCCACCCCCCGGTCAAGCCCCGTGCCTCTCCCTGCTGTTGCCTTCCACCCCCCGCTCATGCCCCAGGTCCCTCCCCTGTTACCCCCCACCCCCGCTCATGCCCCGTGTCTCCCTGCTGTTGCCCCCTACCACCTGCTCATGCCCCGCTTCTCTCTCCTGTTGCCCCCCACCCCCCGCTTATGCCCCGTGTATCTCTCCTGTTGCCCCCCCACCCCCCGTTCATGCCCTGTGTCTCTCTCCTGTTACCCCCACCCCCTGCTCATGCCACGTGTCTATCTGTTGTTGCCCCCACCCCCGCTCATGCCCCATGTCTCTCTCCTGTTACCCCACACCACCCCTCATGCCCCGTGTTTCCCTGCTGTTGCCCCCCACACCCAGTCATGCCCCGTGTCTCCCTGCTGTTGCCCCCCACCCCCTGCTCATGCCCCGTGTCTCCCTGCTGTTTCCCCCTACCCCCCGCTCATGCCCTGTGTCTCTCTCCTTTTGCCCCCCACCCCTCGGTCATGCCCGTGTCTCCCTACTGTTGCCCCCCACCCCCTGCTCATGCCCCGTGTCTCTCTCCTGTTACCCCCCACACCCACTCATGCCCCGTGTCTCTCTCCTGTTGCCCCCCACACCACGATCATGCCCCGTATCTCCCTCGTGTTCCCACCACCCCCCGCTCATGCCCCATGTCTCCCTGCTGTTGCCCCCCACCCCCTCTCATGCCCTGTGTCTCTCTCCTGATACCCCCACCCCCCTCTCATGCCCCGTGTCTCTCTCCTGTTGCCCCCCACACCCCGATCATGCCCCGTGTCTCCCTGCTGTTGCCCCCCAACCCCCGCTCATGCCCCGTATCTCTCTACTGTTACCACCCACCCTCGCTCATGCCCCGTGTCTCCCCGCTGTTGCCCACCACCACCTGCTCATGCCCCGTGTCTCTCTCCTGTTGCCCCCCACCCCCCGCTTATGCCCCGTGTATCTCTCCTGTTGCCCCCCAACCCCCGTTCATGCCCTGCGTCTCTCTCCTGTTAACCCCCACCCCCCGGTCAAGCCCCGTGCCTCTGCCTGCTGTTGCCTTCCACCCCCCGCTCATGCCCCAGGTCCCTCCCCTGTTACCCCCCACCCCCGCTCATGCCCCGTGTCTCCCTGATGTTGCCCCCCTGCTCATGCCCCGTGTATCTCTCCTGTTCCCCCCACCCCCCGGTCATGCCCCGTGTCTCCCTGCTGTTGCCCTCACCCCCCGCTCATGCCCCGTGTCTCCCTGCTGTTGCCCCTCACCCCCCGCTCATGCATCGTGTCTCTCTCCTGTTACCCCCACCACCCGCTCATGCCACGTGTCTCTCTCCTGTTGCCCCCCACCCCCACGCATGCCCTGTGTCTCTCTCCTGTTACCCCCCAACCCCCGCTCATGCCCCATGTCTATTTCCTGTTGCACCCACCCCCTGCTCATGCCACGTGTCTATCTGTTGTTGCCCCCACCCCCGCTCATGCCCCATGTCTCTCTCCTGTTACCCCACACCACCCCTCATGCCCCGTGTTTCCCTGCTGTTGCCCCCCACACCCAGTCATGCCCCGTGTGTCCCTGCTGTTGCCCCCCACCCCCTGCTCATGCCCCGTGTCTCCCTGCTGTTTCCCCCTACGCCCCGCTCATGCCCTGTGTCTCTCTCCTTTTGCCCCCCACCCCTCGGTCATGCCCGTGTCTCCCTACTGTTGCCCCCCACCCCCTGCTCATGCCCCGTGTCTCTCTCCTGTTGCCCCCCAACCCCCGTTCATGCCCTGCGTCTCTCTCCTGTTAACCCCCACCCCCCGGTCAAGCCCCGTGCCTCTCCCTGCTGTTGCCTTCCACCCCCCGCTCATGCCCCAGGTCCCTCCCCTGTTACCCCCCACCCCCGCTCATGCCCCGTGTCTCCCTGATGTTGCCCCCCTGCTCATGCCCCGTGTATCTCTCCTGTTCCCCCCACCCCCCGGTCATGCCCCGTGTCTCCCTGCTGTTGCCCTCACCCCCCGCTCATGCCCCGTGTCTCCCTGCTGTTGCCCCTCACCCCCCGCTCATGCATCGTGTCTCTCTCCTGTTACCCCCACCACCCGCTCATGCCACGTGTCTCTCTCCTGTTGCCCCCCACCCCCACGCATGCCCTGTGTCTCTCTCCTGTTACCCCCCAACCCCCGCTCATGCCCCATGTCTATTTCCTGTTGCACCCACCCCCCGCTCATGCCCCGTGTCTCTCTCCTGTTACCCCTTACCCCCCTCTCATGCCCCGTGTCTCCCTGCTGTTGCCCCCCATCCTCCGCTCATGCCCTGTGGCACCCTGCTGTTGCCCCCCATCCCCAGCTCATGCCCCATGTCTCTCTCCTGTTACCCCCACCCCTCCTCATGCCCCGTGTCTCTCTCCTGTTACCACCCACCCCTCCTCTCATGCCCTGTGTATCTCTCCTGTTACACCCCTCTCATGCCCTGTGTCTCTCTCCTGTTGCCCCCCACTCCCCGGTCATGCCCTGTGTCTCCCTTCTGTTGCCCCCCCACCCCCCGCTCATGCTCCGTGTCTCTCCCCTGTTACCCCCCACCACTGCTCCTGCCCCGTGTCTCCCTGCTGTTGACCCCCACCCCCTGGTCATGCCCCGTGTCTCCCTGCTGTTGCCCCCCACCCCCCGCTCATGCCCCGTGTCTCCCTGCTGTTCCCCCCACTGCCCTCTCATGCCCCGTGTCTCTCTCCTGTTGCCCCCCACCCCCCGGTCATGCCCCGGGTCTCCCTACTGTTGCCCCCCACCCCCCGCTCATGCCCCGTGTCTCTCTCCTGTTACCCCACACCACCCCTCATGCCCCGTGTGTCCCTGCTGTTGCCCCCACACCCAGTCATGCCCCGTGTCTCCCTGCTGTTGCCCCCCACCCCCAGCTCATGCCCCGTGTCTCCCTGCTGTTTCCCCCTACCCCCCGCTCATGCCCTGTGTCTCTCTCCTTTTGCCCCCCACCCCTCGGTCATGCCCGTGTCTCCCTACTGTTGCCCCCCACCCCCTGCTCATGCCCCGTGTCTCCCTGCTGTTCCCCCCACTGCCCTCTCATGCCCCGTGTCTCTCTCCTGTTGCCCCCCACCCCCCGGTCATGCCCCGGGTCTCCCTACTGTTGCCCCCCACCCCCCGCTCATGCCCCGTGTCTCTCTCCTGTTACCCCACACCACCCCTCATGCCCCGTGTGTCCCTGCTGTTGCCCCCACACCCAGTCATGCCCCGTGTCTCCCTGCTGTTGCCCCCCACCCCCAGCTCATGCCCCGTGTCTCCCTGCTGTTTCCCCCTACCCCCCGCTCATGCCCTGTGTCTCTCTCCTTTTGCCCCCCACCCCTCGGTCATGCCCGTGTCTCCCTACTGTTGCCCCCCACCCCCTGCTCATGCCCCGTGTCTCTCTCCTGTTACCCCCCACACCCCCTCATGCCCCGTGTCTCTCTCCTGTTGCCCCCCACACCACGATCATGCCCCGTGTCTCCCTCGTGTTCCCACCACCCCCGCTCATGCCCCATGTCTCCCTGCTGTTGCCCCCCACCCCCTCTCATGCCCTGTGTCTCTCTCCTGATACCCCCACCCCCCTCTCATGCCCCGTGTCTCTCTCCTGTTGCCCCCCACGCCCCGATCATGCCCCGTGTCTCCCTGCTGTTGCCCCCCAACCCCCGCTCATGCCCCGTATCTCTCTCCTGTTACCACCCACCCTCGCTCATGCCCCGTGTCTCCCCGCTGTTGCCCACCACCACCTGCTCATGCCCCCTGTCTCTCTCCTGTTGCCCCCCACCCCCCGCTTATGCCCCGTGTATCTCTCCTGTTGCCCCCCAACCCCCGTTCATGCCCTGCGTCTCTCTCCTGTTAACCCCCACCCCCCGGTCAAGCCCCGTGCCTCTCCCTGCTGTTGCCTTCCACCCCCCGCTCATGCCCCAGGTCCCTCCCCTGTTACCCCCCACCCTCCGCTCATGCCCCGTGTCTCCATGCTGTTGCCCCCCACCCCGGTCATGCCCCTTGTCTCCCTGCTGTCGCCCCCCACCCCCCGCTCATGCCCCATGTCTCCCTGCTGTTGCCCCCACCCTCTGCTCATGCCCCGTGTCTCTCTCCTGTTGCCCCACTCTCATTCCACGTTTCTCCCTCGTGTTACCCCCACCCCACGCTCATGCCCCGTGTCTCCCTGCTGTTGCCCCCAGCTCCCTCTCATGCCCCGTGTCTCTCTCCTGTTGCCCCCCACCCCCTGGTCATGCCCCGGGTCTCCCTGCTGTTTCCCCCCACCCCCTGCTCATGCCCTGTGTCTCTCTCCTGTTACCCCCCACCCCCCAGTCATGCCCCGTGTCTCCCTGCTGTTGCCCCCCACCCCCTGCTCATGCCCCGTGTCTCTCTCCTGTTACCCCCCTCGCCCCTCTCATGCCCTGTGTCTCTCTCCTGTTGCCCCCCCCCCCGGTCATGCCCCGTGTCTCCCTGCTGTTGCCCCCCACCCCCGCTCATGCCTCGTGTCTCTCTCCTGTTACCCCCCACCCTCGGTCATGCCCCGTGTCTCCCTGCTGTTGCCCCCCAACCTCCCGCTCATGCCCCATGTCGCTCTCCTGTTCCCCCCGCCCCGCTCATGCCTCGTGTCTCCCCTGTTCCCCCCCACCCCCAGCTCATGCTCCGTGTCTCCCTGCTGTTGCCCCAGCACCCGCTCATGCCCCGTGTCTCTCTCCTGTTACCCCCACCACCCTCTCATGCCCAGTGCCTCCATCCTGTTGCCCCCCACCCCTCGCTCATGCCCTGTGTCTTTATCCTGTTGCCCCCTGCTCATTCCCCATGTCTCTCTCCTGTTACCCCCCACCCCGCTCTCATGCCCGTGTCTCCCTCGTGTTCCCCCCACCCCCACTCATGCCCCGTGTCTCCCTGATGTTGCCCCCCCACCCCCTGCTCATGCCCCATGTCTCCTTGCTGTTACCCCCCACCCCCTGCTCATGCCCCGTGTCTCTCTTCTGTTACCCCCAACCCCACAGTCATGCCCCGTGTCTCTCTCCTGTTGCCCCCCACCCCCGGTCATGCCCCGTGTCTCCCTCCTGTTGACCCCCACCCCCGGTCATGCCCCGTGTCTCCTTCCTGTTGCCCCCCAACCCCCACTCATGCCCTGTGTCTCTCTTTTGTTACCCCCCACCCCCCTCTCATGCCACGTGTCTCCCTCGTGCTCCCCCCACCCCTGCTCATGTCCCATGTCTCCCTGCTGTTGCCCCCCGCACATGCCGCGTGTCTCCCTGCTGTTGCCCCCTACCCCCGCTCATGCCCCGTGTCTCTCTTCTGTTACCCCCCACCCCCACTCATGCCCCGTGTCTTCCTCGTGTTCCCCCCACCCCCGCTCATGCCCGTGTCTCCCTGCTGTTGCCCCCGACACCCACTCATGCCCCGTGTCTCTCTCCTGTTACCCCCACCACCCGCTCATGCCCGTGTCTCTCTACTGTTACCCTCCACCACCTCTCATGCCCCGTGTCTCTCTCCTGTTGCCCCCCACCCCCCGGTCATGCCCTGTGTCTCCCTGCTGTTGCCCCCACCCCCGCTCATGCCCCGTGTCTCTCTCCTGTTACCCCCACCCCCTCTCATGCCCCGTGTCTCTCTCCTGTTGCCCCCCACCCCCCTGGCATGCCCCGTGTCTCCCTTCTGTTGCCCCCCACACCCTGGTCATGCCCCATGTTTCCCTGCTGTTGCCCCCCACCCCTCGCTCATGCCCCGTGTCTCTATCCTTTTATCCCCCACCTACCTCTCATGCCCCGTGTCTCCCTCGTGTTCCCCCCACCCCCGCTCATGCCCCGTGTCTCTCTGCTGTTGCCCCCCACCCCCCTCTCATGCCCCGTGTCTCTATCCTTTTATCCCCCACCTACCTCTCATGCCCCGTGTCTCCCTCGTGTTCCCCCCACCCCCGCTCATGCCCCGTGTCTCTCTGCTGTTGCTTCCCACCCGTGCTCATGCACTCTGTCTGTTTCCTGTTACCCCCCACCCCCCGCTCATGCCCTGTGTCTCTCTCCTGTTACCCCACTCTCATTCCACGTGTCTCCCTCGTGTTACCCCCACCCCACGCTCATGCCCCATGTCTCCCTGCTGTTGCCCCCAGCCCCCTCTCATGCCCCGGGTCTCCCTGCTGTTTCCCCCCACCCCCAGCTCATGCCCTGTGTCTCTCTCCTGTTACCCTCCACCCCCAGTCATACCCCGTGTCTCCCTGCTGTTGCCCCCCACCCCCTGCTCATGCCCTGTGTCTCTCTCCTGTTACCCCCCTCGCCCCTCTCATGCCCTGTGTCTCTCTCCTGTTGCCCCCCACCCACGGTCATGCCCCGTGTCTCCCCACTGTTGGCCCCCACCCCCGCTCATGCCTCGTGTCTCTCTCCTGTTACCCCCCACCCTCGGTCATGCCCCGTGTCTCCCTGCTGTTGCCCCCCAACCCCCCGCTCATGCCCCATGTCTCTCTCCTGTTCCCCCCGCCCCGCTCATGCCTTGTGTCTCCCTGTTCCCTCCACCCCCAGCTCATGCTCCGTGTCTCCCTGCTTTTGCCCCCAGCACCCGCTCATGCCCCGTGTCTCTCTCCTGTTACCCCCACCCCTTGCTCATGCCCTGTGTCTTTCTCCTGTTGCCCCCCTGCTCATTCCCCGTGTCTCTCTCCTGTTACCCCCCACCCCCCTCTCATGCCCGTGTCTCCCTAGTGTTCCCCCCACCCCCCGCTCATGCCCCGTGTCTCCCTGATGTTGCCCCCCCACCCCCTGCTCATTCCCCATGTCTCCCTGCTGTTACCCCCACCCCCTGCTCATGCCCCGTGTCTCTCTCCTGTTACCCCCCACCCCCCTCTCCTGCCCAGTGTATCTCTCCTGTTACCCCCCTCCCTCCTCTCATTCCCCGTGTCTCTCTCCTGTTGCCCCCCACCCCCGATCATGCTGCGTGTCTCCCTGCTGTTTCCCTCCACCCCCGGTCATGCCCCGTGTCTCCCTCCTGTTGCCCCCCACCCCCGTTCATGCCCTGTGTTTCTCTACTGTTACCCCCACCCCACTCTCATGACCCGTGTCTCTCTCCTGTTACTTCCACTCCCCGCTCATGCCCCGTGTCCCCTCCTGTTGCCCCGCCCCCCGCTCATGCCCCGTGTCTATCTCCTGTTACCCCCCACCCCCCTCTCATGCCCCGTGTCTCTCTCCTGTTGCCCCCCACCCCCCTGTCATGCCCCGTGTCTCTCTCCTGTTGCCCCCCACCCCCGGTCATGCCCCGTGTCTCCCTCCTGTTGCCCCCCACCCCCGGTCATGCCCCGTGTCTCCTTCCTGTCACCCCCCACTCATGCCCTGTGTCTCTCTTTTGTTACCCCCCACCACCCTCTCATGCCACGTGTCTCCCTCGTGTTCCCCCACCCCTGCTCATGTCCCATGTCTCCCTGCTGTTGCCCCCCGCACATCCCCCGTGTCTCCCTGCTGTTGCCCCCTACCCCACGCTCATGCCCGTGTCTCTCTCCTGTTACCCCCCACCGCCCGCTCATGCCCTGTGTCTCCCTCGTGTTCCCCCCACCCCCCTCATGCCCCGTGCCTCTCTCCTGTTACCCCCACCCCCCGCACATGCCCCCGTGTCTCCCTGTTGTTGCCCCTCACCCCCCGCCCCCCCGCTCATGCTCCGTTTCTCCCTGCTGTTGCCCACCACCCCCCGCTCATGCCCCGTGTCTCTCTCCTGTTACCCCACACCCCCCACTCATGCCCCATGTCTCTATCCTGTTACCCCCCGCTCATGCCCGTGTCTCCCTGCTGTTGCCACTCACCCCCCGCTCATGCACCGTGTCTCCCTGCTGTTGCCCCCACTCTCTGCTCATGCTCCGTTTCTCACTCCTGTTACCCCCCACCCCCCGCTCATGCCTCGTGCCTCTCTCCTGTTGCCCCTACCCCCCGCTCATGCCTCGTGTCTCTCTCCTGTTACCCCCCACCCCCGCTCATGCCCCGTGTTTCTCTCCTGTTACCCCCACCCCTCTCTCATGCACCGTGTCTCCCTGCTGTTGCCCCCTACCCTGCTCATGCCCCGTGTCTCCCTGCTGTTGCCCCCACCCCCCGCTCATGCACCGTATCTCTCTCCTGTTACCCCCCAACCCCGCTCATGCCCCATGTCGCCCTGTTGTTGCCCCCCCACCCCCTGCTCATGCCCCGTGTCTCTCTTCTGTTACAAGCCACACCCGGGTCATGCCCCGTGTCTCCCTGCTGTTGCCCCCCACCCCCGGTCATGCCCCGTGTCTCCCTGCTGTTGCCCCCCAACCCCACTCATGCCCCATGTCTTCCTGCTGTTGCCCCCCACCCCCCGCTCATGCCCAGTGTCTCTCTCCTGTTGCCCCCCACCCCCCGGTCATGCCCGTGTCTCCCTACTGTTTCCCCCCACCCCCCGCTCATGCCCCGTGTCTCTCTCCTGTTCCCCCCACCCCCCGGTCATGCCCCGTGTCTCCCTGTTGTTGCCCTCACCCCCCGCTCATGCCCCTGTCTCCCTGCTGTTGACCCCCACCACCCGCTCATGCATCGTGTCTCTCTCCTGTTACCCCCACCACCCGCTCATGCCCTGTGTCTCTATCCTGTTGCCCCCCACCCCCCACTCATGCCCTGTGTCTCTCTCCTGTTACCCCCCGCTCATGCCCCATGTCTATCTCCTGTTGCCCCTGCTCATGCCCCGTGTCTCTCTCCTGTTACCCCTCACCACCCTCTCATGCCCCGTGTCTCCCTGCTGTTGCCCCCCACCCTCTGCTCATGCCCTGTGGTTCCCTGCTGTTGCCCCCCACCCCCGGCTCATGCCCGGTGTCTCTCTCCTGTTACCCCCACCCCTCCTCATGCCCCATGTCTCTCTCCTGTTACCCCCCGACCCCCCTCTCATGTCCCGTGTATCTCTCCTGTTACCCCCCTCTCATGCCCCGTGTCTCTGTCCTGTTGCCCCCTCCCCCCCAGTCATGCCCTGCGTCTCCCTTCTGTTGCCCCCCCACCCCCCGCTCATGCTCCGTGTCTCTCCCCTGTAACCCCCCACCCCCGCTCATGCCCCGTGTCTCCCTGCTGTTGACCCCCACCCCCGGCTCATGCCCAGTGTCTCGCTCCTGTTACCCCCCACCCCTCCTCATGCCCCATGTCTCTCTCCTGTTACCCCCCACCCCCCTCTCATGCCCCGTGTATCTCTCCTGTTACCCCCCACTCATGCCCCGTGTCTCTCTCCTGTTACCCCCCACCCCCAGTCATGCCCCGTGTCTCCCTACTGTTGCCCCCCACCCCCGCTCATGCCCCGTGACTCTCTCCTGTTACCCCCACCCCCTCTCATGCCCCGTGTCTCTCTCCTGTTCCCCCCACCCCCCGCTCATGCCTCGTGTCTCCCCTGTTCCCCACCCCTCGCTCATGCTGTGTCTCCCTGCTGTTGCCCCCCACCCCCTCGCTCATGCCCTGTGTCTCTCTCCTGTTACCCCCCACCCACTCTCATGCCCCGTGTCTCCCTCCTGTTGCCCCCCACCCCCCACTCATGCCGCATGTCTCTCTCCTGTTACCCCCCACACCCCCTCATGCCCCGTGTCTCTCTCCTGTTGCCCCCCACACCCCAATCATGCCCCGTGTCTCCCTCGTGTTCCCACCACCCCCGCTCATGCCCCATGTCTCCCCTCTGTTGCCCCCCACCCCCTCTCATGCCCCGTGTCTCTCTCCTGTTACCCCCACCCCCCTCTCATGCCCTGTGTCTCTCTCCTGTTGCCCCCCACACCCCGATCATGCCCCGTGTCTCCCTGCTGTTGCCCCCCAACCCCCGCTCATGCCCCATGTCTCTCTCCTGTTACCACCCACCCCCGCTCATGCCCCGTGTCTCCCTGCTGTTGCCCCCCACCACCTGCTCATGCCCCGTGTCTCTCTCCTGTTGCCCCCCACCCCCCGCTTATGCCCCGTGTATCTCTCCTGTTGCCCCCCCACAGCTCGTTCATGCCCTGTGTCTCTCTCCTGTTACCCCCCACACCCCGCTCATGCCCCGTGTCTATCTGTTGTTGCCTCCACCCCCCGCTCATGCCCTGTGTCTCCCTAATGTTGCCCCCCCTGCTCATGCCCCATGTATCTCTCCTGTTCCCCCCACCCCCCGGTCATGCCCCGTGTCTCCCTGTTGTTGCCCTCACCCCCCGCTCATGCCCCTGTCTCCCTGCTGTTGCCCCCCACTCCCCGCTCATGCATCGTGTCTCTCTCCTGTTACCCCCACCACCCGCTCATGCCCCGTGTCTCTATCCTGTTGCCCCCCACCCCTCACTCATGCCCTGTGTCTCTCTCCTGTTACCCCCCACCCCCCTCTCATGCCCCGTGTCTCCTGTTGTTGCCCCCCACCCTCTGCTCATGCCCTGTGGCTCCCTGCTGTTCCCCCCCACCCCCGGCTCATGCCCGGTGTCTCTCTCCTGTTACCCCCACCCCTCCTCATGCCCCATGTCTCTCTCCTGTTACCCCCCCACCCCCCTCTCATGCCCCGTGTATCTCTCCTGTTACCCCCCTCTCATGCCCCGTGTCTCTGTCCTGTTGCCCCCCACCCCCCAGTCATGCCCTGTGTCTCCCTTCTGTTGCCCCCCCACCCCCCGCTCATGCTCCGTGTCTCTCCCCTGTAACCCCCCACCCCCGCTCATGCCCCGTGTCTCCCTGCTGTTGACCCCCACCCCCGGCTCATGCCCGGTGTCTCTCTCCTGTTACCCCCCACCCCCCTCTCATGCCCCGTGTCTCTCTCCTGTTACCCCTCACCCCCCTCTCATGCCCCGTGTCTCCCTGCTGTTGCCCCCCACCCTCTGCTCATGCCCTGTGGCTCCCTGCTGTTGCCCCCCCACCCCCGGCTCATGCCCGGTGTCTCTCTCCTGTTACCCCCCACCCCTCCTCATGCCCCATGTCTCTCTCCTGTTACCCCCCCACCCCCCTCTCATACCCCGTGTATCTCTCCTGTTACCCCCCTCTCATGCCCCGTGTCTCTGTCCTGTTGCCCCCCACCCCCTCTCATGCCCCGTGTCTCTCTCCTGTTACCCCTCACCCCCCTCTCATGCCCCGTGTCTACCTTCTGTTGCCCCCCCACCCCCCGCTCATGCTCCGTGTCTCTCCCCTGTAACCCCCCACCCCCGCTCATGCCCCGTGTCTCCCTGCTGTTGACCCCCACCCCCGGCTCATGCCCTGTGTTTCTCTCCTGTTACCCCCCACCCCTCCTCATGCCCCATGTCTCTTTCCTGTTACCCCCATCCCCCTCTCATACCCGTTGTATCTCTCCTGTTACCCCCCACTCATGCCCCGTGTCTCTCTCCTGTTACCCCCCACCCCCAGTCATGCCCCGTGTCTCCCTGCTGTTGCCCCCCACCCCCGCTCATGCCCCGTGTCTCTCTCCGGTTACCCCCACCCCCTCTCATGCCTCGTGTCTCTCTCCTGTTCCCCCCACCCCCAGCTCATGCCTCGTGTCTCCCCTGTTCCCCACCCCCCAGCTCATGCTCTGTGTCTCCCTGCTGTTGCCCCCCACCCCCTCGCTCATGCCCTGTGTCTCTCTCCTGTTACCCCCCACCCCCTCTCATGCCCCCTGTCTCCCTCCTGTTGCCCCCACCCCCGCTCATGCCCTGTGTCTCTCTCCTGTTACCCCCCACCCTCCTGGTAATGCCCTGTGTCTCCTGCTGTTGCCCCCCACCCCCGCTCATGCCCTGTGTCTCCCTGCTGTTGCCCCCCACCCCTTGCTCATGCTCTGTGTCTCTCTCCTGTTGCCCCCCCACTCCCGCTCATGCACCGTGTCTCCCTGCTGTTGCCCCCCCACTCCCCACTCATGCCCTGTGTCTCTCTACTTTTATCCCCCACCTACCTCTCATGCCCTGTGTCTCCCTCGTGTTCCCCCCACCCCCTGCTCATGCCCTGTGTCTCTCTGCAGTTGCCCCCACCCCCTGCTCATCTCCTGTGTCTCTCTCATGTTGCCCCCCACCCCCCGCTCATGCCCCGTGTCTCTCTCCTGTTATCCCCCACCCCCTGCTCATGCCCCCGTGTTTCTCTCCTGTTGCCCCCACCCCCCCTCTCATGCCCCGTGTCTCTCTTCTGTTACCCCCACCCCCCTGTCATGCCCAGTGTCTCTCTCCAGTTACCCCCCTCTCATGCACTGTGTCTCTCACCTGTTGCCCCCACCCCCCCGGTCAAGCCCCGTGTCTCTCCCTGCTGTTGCCCCCAGCCCCCGCTCATGCCCCAGGTCCCTCCCCTGTTACCCCCTACCCTCTGCTCATGCCCCGTGTCTCCAGGCTGTTGCCCCCCACCCCCGGTCATGCCCCTTGTTCTCCCTGCTGTCGGCCCCCACCCTCTGCTCATGCCCCGTGTCTCTCTCCTGTTGCCCGACTCTCATTCCACGTGTCTCCCTCGTGTTACCCCCACCCCACGCTCATGCCCCGTGTCTCCCTGCTGTTGCCCCCAGCCCCCTCTCATGCCCCGTGTCTCTCTCCTGTTACCCCCACCACCCTCTCATGCCCCGTGTCTTTCTCCTTGTTGCCCCCCACCCCCGGTCATGCCCCGGGACTCCCTGCTGTTCCCCCCCAACCCCTGCTCATGCCCTGTGTCTCTCTCCTGTTACCCCCCAACCCTCAGTCATGCCCCGTGTCTCCCTGCTGTTGCCCCCCACCCCCGCTCATGCCTCGTGTCTCTCTCCTGTTACCCCCCACCCTCGGTCATGCCCCGTGTCTCCCTGCTGTTGACCCCAACCCCCCGCTCATGCCCCATGTCTCTCTCCTGTTCCCCCCGCCCCGCTCATGCCTCGTGTCTCCCCTGTTCCCCCCCACCCCCAGCTCATGCTCTGTGTCTCCCTGCTGTTGCCCCCAGCACCCGCTCATGCCCCGTGTCTCTCTCCTGTTACCCCCACCCCCCTCTCATGCCCAGTGTATCCATCCTGTTGCCCCCCACCCCTCGCTCATGCCCTGTGTCTTTCTCCTGTTGCCCCCCCTGCTCATTCCCCCATGTCTCTCTCCTGTTACGCCCCACCCCCCCTCTCATGCCCGTGTCTCCCTCGTGTT